>NC_069504.1:140114958-140414958 GCF_027579735.1 Bombina bombina | reverse complement strand
AAATGTATCACTCCCAGCAGGAATTACAACGTCGTTAGACACCTGAATATTCACTGCATATGGCAATTGCTGGTTTGATTTCAGGATGGCATTTTCATCCTGAGATACTTCAGGGTCCCCCTTTAACCTGCTCCAGAGGCATATTTGTATATGTATATTTGATTATGGGGAGTATTTAAAACTAAAAAAGATGCTTTGCTGATTTATTACCTAGAGAGATAGATAATAAACATTTAGCTGTGATATTATAGCTTTCAGACCTGTCATCCAGGCCTTGGACACAGTGGTCTTGGGGAAAATGATATTTAATCACCTGAGGTTCAGCTATCTGCATTCATAAGCCTTCGCTTCCTGTTTTAAACTCAATTTGACATACCTGGTTTTCCCAAGGTCATGCACTTGCATAGGGATAAATAGATCCTCATTAACTTTCACAATTTCTGCGAGGAATTGTGAATGTTCTCCCCCTTTAGGGGATTTAGGGTCCCCTGTGTGGAGGTATATGGTTAATACATCGCCGTCTAAGGAAATATTTGCTATCTTTCCAGGTGAAATTTTAAAAGTATTACCATCAGAGCCACTTAAAGGAGTCTGTTCATCTATTTGTAGGATAGTGATTTCAGTAATTCCTGAAATGAATCTCCACAGCATCTGGCTTCTCTTCCACCATGTGACAGTTATGTCTGGTGTGAGACATGCTAGACTGCTCATAATTAATTGGTCTTTTTACTTGTGACCAAATTACATTATTTATGCAATCAATTATGGTGCTTAATTGCTTCAGGAGATCAATACCAATGATTAAACGATCAGTTGGCAGATCCACTATAATGACAGGGTGTCTTATGACCCTGTTCCCCAGCTTTAGCTTTAACCATGCCATACCCCAAACTTTGAGGGAATCACCCCAACACCTAGTAGTGAACCATCAAATTCCCTTAGCTTAGGTTTGTGGGGCATTAGCTCATCTAGCTGTGTGTAGTACCTGTGGGATAGAATAGTTGCCTGAGATCCAGTATCAATTAATCCCATTATAGGGTTAGTAACAGAATCCTGGATCTCAGTTGATACATAATATCTCCTTGCAGCTTCTACCATTTCACACATAAAGTTATCATGTTTAAACATTGGTGGACTTTGCCATGGTTTACTTGGATTCATTATATCACCTGACGCGGCACAATCCTTATTGACCGCCTCCTCTGTAATAGGGATAATGGGTTTCCTGCATACTGCACGGCAGTTAGGGGATACTTCCTCCTGTAGGGATTGTTCTGCATGTTCATCTGTGGGAATAATGCTTAGTGACAACTGAAAAATAGGAAAGTCATTAATTCTTCCAGACAGTGGACACCTGTCATGACATTCAGGCCTTTCGTTGTTGGGCTGTAGGGAGAGAATTTGATTAGTATAATTTTTAACATTCATTATCTCATTTGGTATTTCTCTCCCCTCAGATAATATCTGAGCATTTATGACTGTGCCTGTGGCCCACTGTTGACCACTGGCTGTACCCCTAAAAAAGTATTATTCGGTTGCTGAGCTGTAAACACTTGACTCATGTTAGCGAATTGTTCGGTCAACCGATTTAGCTGGGTACTAAGCTGATCTACTTGATTGTACAAGTTACCTCTACCCCTGGGCCTATCTCTTGATGCCCCATAATAGTGATTCCTGGACCATTGGATCCCCTCAGAATCAAGGCCGTTGTTTCTATCCTGGCGGCGTTGCCCCTGGGGTTCAGCTTGCTTGTGTTACTTTCTTGGGGTGCGCTATTTAACTGGGGCGACTGGTTATCCTGAGAATATCTGCGCCACTTATTGTATCTACCTCTACGGGGATACCTATTACCTTGTGGGTATTCTTCTCTTTGGGGACACCTATTTATCTGGTCATGCCCCCCATCTTGGGTATATTCCCTCTGCGCCTCAGCCCTTGATGGGGAAAGGGCAGATTCAAAGCTTTGTGGGCTAGCCTGTTTTCTCTGGCCACTTCTGCATAAGTCTTCTTCTTGGATTCTAAATTGAGGGGGCTTGGTGACACCCTAGTTTCAGCCACTACTTTAGGGTTGGGCTTTTTCTCTCTTTTATCCCCATGGTCATTGGTTTGCTGTATGGCATATCATTTTGTACTTTCCCTAATCAGCCAATCTAATGAACAATTTTCAGCAAAGTCTCTAGCCAAATTTACTTTATAAAATAAGTTAACAAATTCTGAGCTCTCAAATTTGGGATAATTTTCGGCCATACTGTAAGCTTCTTTCAGTGTGGAAAGGAATTCAATTGGGCTCTGATTGGCGCCACATTTCAAATTGTATATCGCTGCCTTAGCCGCGGTCACTGTACAATATGGGCCGAATTCTCTTTTACACCGTTGCTTTATTTCACTCCAAGATTTGACATTCATATCTTTTAGTGAAGCAAAGTATTTATGATGCTTAACCTCAAATACCCATGGCAGAAGTTCAATTTTAGATTGCCCATCATTTATATTTAATACAGCTAAGGCATTTTCATAAGCCAGTAAATGATCAATTATGGAAGTGGTCCCCCTTTTGGAAAATGGGTGTACTGCTTTACTTAGGAACTTGATTATCGTAGGGGTGTCATACACTTTATTAAGTACATTACCGGATTTTATTGGGATCTTATTGTTTGGGTTAGAGTGCCCTCTATCTGTCCTATCTTTACTATTCTGAAATTTCACCCAGGCATTTTGATATGAGCTGTCTCAGAAGCTAGCCCCCCCTTCTGACCCGCTATAGTAACTGCCTTCTTCCTCTGAGGTATAATAATTATCTTGCCCTTCAGAGTTAGGTAATTGCCTAAGGGGGACATTTATCTCTGGGTCTGAATTAGGGCCATCATTTGGGGACTTTTGTTTATCCTCCTGCCTTATATTTTGAAACTCACTTCTGACCCAGTCCTTAATTGAGTTAATCATTTCAGCACTAGTGTTATTATTCAAAGGCTCCTTATTGCTGCTGATTTGTCTCTTTAATTAATTTATTTCATGTTCATGTTCTTTTTCAGCCCTACGATATCTAGCTTTTAAAGTTTTATTTTGGCATTTTTCATAATCTTCTTCTAAAGCTTTTAATTTAGCCACTAATTTCTGATTATATTCATTTAAGGCAGAAATCTTTTTATTAGCTTCTAGACTCTCTAACTTTCCGTTAATAAAGGCTTCTTTGAATTCTCACAATTAATAATTTTCACCCCTTAGCTGTCCTAATTGTACGTTTTGTCCTGCCACTTGGCTAGACATCTCACAGCTCAAATACATTTTGATCGTCCAAGTTTTGAAAATTATCTCAGACATATAGTGCTTCTACAGTCAGTAAATTAACCAGACATATAGTGCTTCTACAGTCAGTAAACTTACAGAATTTATACTCACCCACAATTATTTCATCTTCAATAACTCCATCTATTTACAAACGATGGGAACAGCCATGGGCACCAAAATGGCACCACAGTATGCAAACCTCTTCATGACTGATTTAGAACAGAGATTCCTAGATACTTACCATCACAAACCCTTCAAATACTTTCACTACATAGATGATATTTTCATCATATGGACAGAAGGAGAAAAAAACCTAGAACTTTTTCATAAATCCTTTAATCTATTTCATGCATCAATCAAGCTTAAAATTGACTTTTCTAGAGACTGTGTCAGCTTCCTGGATACAACAATATCCATCACAAATGACAAATTACACTCATCTGTATACAGGAAACCAACAGATAGATGTAGCTACCTTCACACCAGCTCCAGCTCCAGCTCCCACTACAATCACATTAAAAAATCCATAATCTACAGTTAGGCCACCAGATTTCACAGAATTTTCTCAGACACCAAGGACTGTGACAAACACCTCATCACACTGTCCCAATCATTCAGAGAAAAAGGTTACAAAACAAGGGTTATAAACAAACAAATTAACTCTGCCCTTCATACCCCACGTGGACACTTGCTACAATACAGGGAGAAGAAAAACATATTGCATATCCCACTAGTTGTCAAATATAACCCTGCTGTAGAAGGAATACAAAAAATCATAAAATACTTACAGCCACTACTCTTAGAGGATCCCACACTCAAAAAAATCTTTCCAAAACCCCCTATCCTGGCACTCAGACAACACCCAACCTAAAACAGAAACTGGTCCACAGAAAGCTTCCCCTTGATAAAAAGAACACCCAGAATGGAATTAAGCACTGCAACAAAGCTCTCTGCAAACTATGTCAACACATTTATGAAAGCAGCACTGCTAATCACAAGAGTAAATCCTATAACATTAAAGGGGCATATTAATGTATATCTGCAATTTTTGTATACATGATACATTGCACTGCATGTGAAGTGGAATGTTATATTGGAGAAACAAGCCAAAAACTGCACCTTCGGATGAACTTACACAGACACTCAATCAAAAAGCACTGTGAAACAAAATACTGTCCCCATGTTGGTCACCATTTCACCTAACCAGACCACTCCATCCAAAACCTCAAAATCAAAATTCTCAGAGGCAACTTCAAAAACACCATGGAAAGAAAAAGCTTTGAAATAAAAATGATAATGCACTTCAACTTGCTAAAATCTGGACTAAATGTGGACTCTGGTTTCTTAACCCATTATCAAAATTTTTTGTAATGTACTTTCATATACTGTAGTCAATTATATTGTATATTCCACACTCTCTATGCATAGGTACGCAGGTAAGCCTATGTCCACAATTTTGTATTATTATTCCCCTTTTCTTTCTGTCTATCCTTTCTCATTTTTTGACTATTTTATATTCCCCCGTATTCCTAATTTCCCATCTTTTTTCATATTGATTCTAGGTTGATATATGACTTTTTTTTCAGTATATGCTTTGTGTATAACCATATATTTACCCTGCCCATTATCTTTTACTGACACTATCTTCCTGTCTCCTAAACCCCCATCATGATTTTTATGATGCCCCCTCCTACCCCTGCATTCAGACCTCTGTAAAACTTTCGCCTAGATTTAGAGTTTTGTCGGTAAAGACCCGCGTAGCTAACGCCGCTTTTTTTCCCAACGCACCCTTAAGACAACGCTGGTATTTAGAGTTGTCTGAGGGGCTGCGTTAGGCTCCAAAAAGGGTGCCACTTCAACCCTCAATACCAGCGCTGCTTACGGTAGCGGTAAGCAGCTAAAACGTGCTCGTGCACGATTCCCCCATAGGAAACAATGGGGCAGTTTGGGCTGAAAAAAGCAGCGTTCAGCTCCTAAAGCAGCCCCATTGTTTCCTATGGGGAAACACTTTCTAAGTCTGCACCTAACACCCTAACATGAACCCCGAGTCTAAACACCCCTAACCTTACACTTATTAACCCCTAACCTGCCGCCCCCGCTATCGCTGACACCTGCATTATACTATTAACCCCTAATCTGCCGCTCCGTACACCGCCGCAAACTACATTATACTATGCCCCTAACATCGCCAACCCCTATATTATATTTATTAACCCCTAATCTGCCCCACCAACGTTGCCGCTACCTTACCTACACTTATTAACCCCAAATCTGCCGACCAGACCTTGCCGCTACTCTAATAAAGTTATTAACCCCTAAACCACCGCACCCCCGCCTCGCAAACCCTATAATAAATAGTATTAACCCCTAATCTTCCCTCCCTAACATCGCCGCCACCTAACTTCAAGTATTAACCCCTAATCTGCCGACTGGACCTCGCCACTACTATAATAAATGTATTAACCCCTAAAGCTAAGTTTAACCCTAATCCTAACACCCCCTAAATTAAATATAATTTTAATAAAACGAAATAAATTAAATATTATTAACTAAAGTTTTCCTATTTAAATCTAAATACTTACCTGTAAAATAAACCCTAATATAGCTACAATATAACGAATAATTATATTTTAGCTATTTTAGGATTTATATTTATTTTACAGGCAACTTTGTATTTATTTTAACTAGGTACAATAGCTATTAAATAGTTATTCACTATTTAATAGCTACCTAGTTAAAATAATTACAAAATTACCTGTAAAATAAATCCTAACCTAAGTTACAATTAAACCTAACACTACACTATCATTAAATAAATTAAATCAATTAACTACAAGTACCTACAATTACCTACAATTAAATAAACTAAACTAAATTACAAAAAAAACCAAACACTAAATTACAAAAAATAAAAAAAGATTTCAAGAATTTTAAGCTAATTACACCTACTCTAAGCCCCCTAATAAAATAACAAAGCACCCCAAAATAATAAAGGTCCCTACCCTATTCTAAATAAAAAGTAACCAGCTCTTTTACCAACCCTTAAAAGGGCTTTTTGCGGAGCATGCCCCAAAGTAAACAGCTCTTTTGCCTGTAAAAAAAAACACAATACCACCCCCCAACATTACAACCCACCACCCAAATATCCCTACTCTAACCCAAACCCCCCTTAAATAAACCTAACACTACCCCCCTGAAGATCTCCCTACCTTGAGTCGTCTTCACCCAACCGGGCCGAAGTCTTCATCCGATGGGGCAGAAGAGGACATCCAGACCAGCAGACATCTTCATCCAAGCGGCATCTTCTATCTTCATCCATCCGACGAGGAGCGGCTCCATCTTCAAGACCTCCGGCGCGGAACATCCGGTTTCACGACGAATGAAGGTTCCTTTAAGTGACGTCATCCAAGATGGCGTCCCTCGAATTAAGGTAGGAAAAATCTGATTGGCTGATTGAATCAGCCAATCAGATTCAAGTTCACTGTTGGGGGTTGGTATTGTGTTTTCTTTTTACAGGCAAAAGAGCTGTTTACTTTGGGGCATGCCCCGCAAAAAGCCCTTTTAAGGGCTGGTAAAAGAGCTGGTTACTTTTTAATTTAGAATAGGGTAGGGACCTTTATTATTTTGGGGGGCTTTGTTATTTTATTAGGGGGCTTAGAGTAGGTGTAATTAGATTAAAATTCTTGTAATCTTTTTTTATTTTTTGTAATTTAGTGGGGTTTTTTTGTAATTTAGTTTAGTTTATTTAATTGTAGGTAATTGTAGGTACTTGTAGTTAATTGATTTAATTTATTTAATGATAGTGTAGTGTTAGGTTTAATTGTAACTTAGGTTAGGATTTATTTTACAGCTAATTTTGTAATTATTTTAACTAGGTAGCTATTAAATAGTAAATAACTATTTAATAGCTATTGTACCTATTTAAAATAAATACAAAGTTGCCTGTAAAATAAATATAAATCCTAAAATAGCTACAATATAATTATTCGTTATAGTGTAGCTATATTAGGGTTTATTTTACAGGTTAGTATTTAGCTTTAAATAGGAATACTTTAGTTAATAATATTTAATTTATTTTGTTAGATTAAAACTATATTTAATTTAGGGGGGTGTTAGGGTTAGGGTTAGCTTTAGGGGTTAATACATTTATTATAGTAGCGGCGAGGTCCGGTCGACAGATTAGGGGTTAATACTTGAAGTTAGGCGGCGGCGATGTTAGGAAGGGCAGATTAAGGGTTAATACTATTTATTATAGTGTTTGGGAGACGGGAGTGCGGCGGTTTAGGGGTTAATAACTTTATAAGAGTAGCGGTGAGGTCCGGTCGGCAGATTTGGGGTTAATAAGTGTAGGTAAGGTAGCGGCAATGTTGGGGGGGGGGCAGATTAGGGATTAATAAATATAGGGGTCGGCGATGTTAGGGGCAGCAGATTAGATTTTCATAGGGATAATGTAGGTGGCGGCGGTGTGCGGTCAGCAGATTAGGGGTTACAAATATTTACTATAGTGGTGGCGATGTGGGGTGACCTCGGTTTAGGGGTACATAGTTAGTTTATGGGTGTTAGTATACTTTAGAGCACAGTAGTTAAGAGCTTTATAAACCGGCGTTAGCCCAGAAAGCTCTTAACTACTGACTTTTTTCTGCGGCTGGAGTCTTGTCGGTAGAGGGTCTACTGCTCACTTCAGCCAAGACTCTAAATACCAGCGTTAGGAAGATCCCATTGAAAAGATACTATACGCAATTGACGTAAGGGGATATATACAATCGTATGCAAAAGTCTGACAATTTCCATGATTTTCATTTATAAATAATTGGGTGTTTGGATCAGCAATTTCATTTTGATCTATCAAATAACTGAAGGACACAGTAATATTTCAGTAGTGAAATGAGGTTTATTGGATTTAACAGAAAATGTGCAATATACATCCAAACGAAATTAGATAGGTGCATAAATTTGGGCACACAAACAGAAATATTGCATCAATATTTAGTAAAGCCTCCTTTAGCAGAAATAACAACTTCTAGATGCTTCCTATAGCCTGCAATGGTGTCTGGATTCTGGATGAAGGTATTTTGGAACATTCCTTCTTGCAAAACATCTCCAGTTCAGTTAGGTTTGATGGTTGCCAAGCATGGACTGCCTGCTTCAAATAACCCCACAGATTTTAAATGATATTCAGGTCTGGAGACTGGGATGGCCATTCCAGAACATTGTACTTGTTCCTCTGCATAAATGCCAGAGTAGATTTTGAGCAGTGTTTTGGGTTGTTGTCTTGTTGAAATATCCAGCCCCGGCGTAACTTCAACTCTGTGACTGATTCCTCAACATTATTCTCAAGTATCTGCTGATATTGAGAGGAATCCATGCGAACCTCAACTTTAACAAAATTCCCAGTACCGGCCCTGACCACACAGCCCCACAGCATGATGGAACATCCAGAAAATACAGCTTCTCCTTGTGCAAAGTGAGCTGAATTGTTGAACAATGCACAGTGACACCATCTGCATCAAGATGATGTTGTAGGTCTTTGGAGGTGGTCTGTGGGCTGTTTTTGACTGTTCTCACCATCCTTTGCCTTTGTCTCTTCGATATTTTACTTGGCCTGCCACTTCTGGCCTTAACAGGAACTGTGCCTGTGGTCTTCCATTTCCTCACTATGTTCCTCACAGTGGACAAAGACAACTTTTTGTAGCCTTCCCCTAAAACATAATATTGAACAATCTTTGCTTTCAGGTTTTCAGGAGGGTTGTTTTGAGGCCCCCATGTTGCCACTCTTCAGAGGAAAGTCAAAGAGAACAACAACTTGCAATTGGCCAACTTAAATACATTTTCTCATGATTGGATGCACCTGTCTATAAAGTTCAAGGCTTACCAAACCAATTGTGTGTTCCAATTAATCAGTGCTAGGTAGTTACAGATATTCAAATCAACAAAATGACAAGGGTGTCCATATTTATGCACCTGTCTAATTTCGTTTTGATGCATATTGCACATATTCTGTTAATCCAATAAACCTAATTTCACCACTGAAATATTACTGTGTCCTTCAGTTATTTGATAGATCAAAATTAGATTGCTGATGCAAACACCCAATTATTTATAAATGAAAATCATGGAAATTGTCAGGGGTGCCTAATCTTTTGCATACAACTGTAATATATATATACTGTATATATATATATATATATATATATATATATATATATATATATATATACAGGGAGTGCAGAATTATTAGGCAAGTTGTATTTTTGAGGATTAATTTTATTATTGAACAACAACCATGTTCTCAATGAACCCAAAAAACTCATTAATATCAAAGCTGAATAGTTTTGGAAGTAGTTTTTAGTTTGTTTTTAGTTATAGCTATTTTAGGGGGATATCTGTGTGTACAGGTGACTATTACTGTGCATAATTATTAGGCAACTTAACAAAAAACAAATATATACCCATTTCAATTATTTATTTTTACCAGTGAAACCAATATAACATCTCAACATTGACAAATATACATTTCTGACATTCAAAAACAAAACAAAAACAAATCAGTGACCAATATAGCCACCTTTCTTTGCAAGGACACTCAAAAGCCTGCCATCCATGGATTCTGTCAGTGTTTTGATCTGTTTACCATCAACATTGCATGCAGCAGCAACCACAGCCTCCCAGACACTGTTCAGGGAGGTGTACTGTTTTCCCTCCTTGTAAATCTCACATTTGATGATGGACCACAGGTTCTCAATGGGGTTCAGATCAGGTGAACAAGGAGGCCATGTCATTAGATTTTCTTCTTTTATACCCTTTCTTGCCAGCCACGCTGTGGAGTACTTGGACGCGTGTGATGGAGCATTGTCCTGCATGAAAATCATGTTTTTCTTGAAGGATGCAGACTTCTTCCTGTACCACTGCTTGAAGAAGGTGTCTTCCAGAAACTGGCAGTAGGACTGGGAGTTGAGCTTGACTCCATCCTCAACCCGAAAAGGCCCCACAAGCTCATCTTTGATTATACCAGCCCAAACCAGTACTCCACCTCCACCTTGCTGGCGTCTGAGTCGGACTGGAGCTCTCTGCCCTTTACCAATCCAGCCACGGGCCCATCCATCTGGCTCATCAAGACTCACTCTCATTTCATCAGTCCATAAAACCTTAGAAAAATCAGTCTTGAGATATTTCTTGGCCCAGTCTTGACGTTTCAGCTTGTGTGTCTTGTTCAGTGGTGGTCGTCTTTCACCCTTTCTTACCTTGGCCATGTCTCTGAGTATTGCACACCTTGTGCTTTTGGGCACTCCAGTGATGTTACAGCTCTGAAATATGGCCAAACTGGTGGCAAGTGGCATCTTGGCAGCTGCACGCTTGACTTTTCTCAGTTCATGGGCAGGTATTTTGCGCCTTGGTTTTTCCACACGCTTCTTGCGACCCTGTTGACTATTTTGAATGAAACGCTTGATTGTTCAATGATCACGCTTCAGAAGCTTTGCAATTTTAAAAGTGCTGCATCCCTCTGCAAGATATCTCACTATTTTTGACTTTTCTGAGCCTGTCAAGTCCTTCATTTGACCCATTTTGCCAAAGGAAAGGAAGTTGCCTAATAATTATGCACATCTGATATAGGGTGTTGATGTCATTAGACCACACCCCTTCTCATTACAGAGAGGCACATCACCTAATATGCTTAATTGGTAGTAGGCTTTCGAGCCTATACAGCTTGGAGTAAGACAACATGCATAAAGAGGATGATGTGGTCAAAATACTCATTTGCCTAATAATTCTGCATTCCCTGTATATATATATATATATATATATATATATATATATATATATATATATATATATATATATATATTTGTCATGAGATGCACAACACATGCAGGACACTGCAAAGATGGTAGAACTTAATTTTAATGCAGAGCATGGAAATATACATCTGGTAGCATTGCTCTCACTAAGTAACTGCAACACAGACAAACGGACAAAAGCCCCACCCCAATCTGGTGACGGAACTTCCCACTCTCATCACATCTTCCCCCTTTTCAAAGGACAAAGCATACATTTTTTAATATAACAAATAACAAGGTATACAACAACAGTTTTGTATAGTATATAACAAATAACAAGTCACAGAAAATATAAACAACATGAATTACATCCTGACTTGAACATCGGGGTAGACTACCCTAGTCCACAGTGACCATGGGATTATTCTTCCCATACTTCCGGTCACCGTTCTAACTATAGTTAATCCCGATATTGGGCCGGAAGTTTCACCACTCTTCCGCTTGATGTAACTCTACATGATTGAGAGTCTGCTGGAGGCAAAGACATATCCTCGCTGTGATCTTGCTGAGGGGGAGGCACCCCTTTTAAAACAGGGGATCTTACTGGCGGTGGTACTGAGGCATCCAGTTCCAAACTCTCAGGTACAGGCTGAAGATGTTTTTGATTACGGCGTGTAACTGTCCCTCCATCAGTAAGGACTACATAAGACCTTGGTTCTAGAGAGCGTCCAATTACCGTAGCAGGCGTCTTCCATTTCTTCTCATAATCCAGTGACACTTTGCGCCACATTCAGCTCCTGCAAGGGCCTCACAGAATGTCTCCTGTTGTAGAAGAATTGATAGCCCCTTTTTGCCTCATCATCCCTAATTAGGACTTCGTCCCGAGGAATAGAGCTGGTTGGCTGGAAGACACCCACAGAGGGTAAGGTGGTGCAAATCTGGTGTCCTAGCATCAGCTGTAATGGGCTAAACCCCGTGGCTTGAATGGGAGTCACCATATAGGACAAGAGGGCCATGTACGGCTCAGATTGCTTCAAAATGAACTTTGTTGTTTGAACTGCCCTTTCAGCCATTCCGTTGGCCTGCAGGTAATGTGGACTTGACGTGGAATGTACAAAATCATATTCTCTGCTGAAAGAACTGAACTATGTGGAAGCAAACTGCATTCCATTATTAGTGATGTCGCGAACAGTTCTGCCGCGAATAGTTCACAGCGAACATAGCATGTTCGCGTTCGCAGCGGACGGCGAACATATGCGATGTTCGATCCGCCCCCTATTCGTCATCATTGAGTAAACTTTGTCC
This sequence comes from Bombina bombina, assembly GCF_027579735.1. Taxonomy (NCBI): domain Eukaryota; kingdom Metazoa; phylum Chordata; class Amphibia; order Anura; family Bombinatoridae; genus Bombina; species Bombina bombina. The sequence continues at coordinate 140,402,590 of NC_069504.1, read as the reverse complement.
CTGTAGCTCACAGTTACAAGACACATTCCAGCCACTCAGCAGCAGACACTCCCTCCCAGACCCTCCCACCTCCTGGACAGCATCCATTTTAGATTAATTTGGAGCCTGCATTCTTAGTGAGAGGAGGGACAGTGTAGCTGCTGCTGATTTAATAGGGAAATCAATAGCTAGGCTAGTGTATTCAGTGTCCACTAAAGTCCTGAAGGACTCATCTGATCTCTGCTGTAAGGACAGCACCCCAAAAAGCCATTTTTAGGGCTAGAACATCAGTCTGCTTTTTTTTTTTTTTTCCTGTGTAATCTAATTGCAGCCTGCCTGCCAGCTCAGGCTCACAGCGTATACTGTGCCCACTTGCCCAGTGCCACCACTCATATCTGGTGTAACAGTAGTGTACATTTAAAAAAAATAATAGCAGTCATTTCCCTTCACACGTGTGTGTTTGAGGTCCTGCCAGGGCACAGTGTGACACCAGTGCAAGTCATATCTGCTAAAAAAAAGTAGTGTACATTTAAAATAAAAAAATAAACTTTTTTTAATTTGAAATAATAGCAGTCATTTTCCTTCACACGTGTGCATTTGAGGTCCTGCCAGGGCACAGTGTGACACCAGTGCAAGTCATATCTGCTAAAACAGTAGTGTACATTTAAAAAAATCAAAAAAACTTTTTTTAATTTGAAATAATAGCAGTCAGTTTCCTTCACACCTGTGCGTTTCAGGTCCTGCCAGGGCACAGTGTGACACCAGTGCAAGTCATATCTGCTAAAACAGTAGTGTACATTAAAAAAAAAACAACCTTTTTTTACTGTGAAATAATAGCAGTCAGTTTCTTTCACACGTGTGCATTCCAGGTCCTGCCAGGGCACAGTGTCACACCAGTGCAAGTCATATCTGCTAAAACAGTAGTGTACATACATTTAAAAAAAAACAACCCTTTTTTATTGTGAAATAATAGCAGTCAGTTTCCCTCACACGTGTGCGCTCCAGGTCCTGCCAGGGCACAGTGTCACACCAGTGCAAGTCTTATCTACTAAAACAGTAGTGTACATACATTTAAAAAATAAAAAATAAATTTTTAGTGTGAAATAATAGCAGTCAGTTTCCCTCACACGTGTGTGTTCCAGGTCTTGCCAGGGCACAGTGTCACACCAGTGAAACTCATATCTGCTAAAACAGTAGTGTACATACATTTAAAAAAAAAAAAACAACCTTTTTTATTGTGAAATAATAGCAGTCAGTTTCCCTCACACGTGTGCGCTCCAGGTCCTGCCAGGGCACAGTGTCTCACCAGTGCAAGTCATATCTACTAAAACAGTAGTGTACATACATTTAAAAAAAAAAAAAAAACACCTTTTTTTACTGTGCAATAATAGCAGTCAGTTTCCCTCACACGTGTGTGTTCCAGGTCCTGCCAGGGCACAGTGTCACAGCAGTGCAAGTCATATCTACTAAAACAGTAGAGTACATTTAAAAAAAAAAAACCTTACACTACCTGAACGATACAACATCATACCTGATGTTTTAAAGCACGTTATTCCAAACAATTTAGGAATGTTAGGTGATTTATGCCCTTTATGAATTAAAACCAGACTCTGCATCAACTATGTAATTTTCCATGGGAGTTTGCCATGGATCCCCCTCCGGCATACCACAGTCCAGGTGTTAGTCCCCTTGAAACAACTTTTCCATCACTTTTGTGGCCAGAAAGAGTCCCTGTGGGTTTTAAAATTTGCCTGCCTATTAAAGTCTATGGCGGTTCACCCAGTTCGCCGGTTCGCAAACTTTTGCGGAAGTTCGTGTTCGCCGTTCGCGAACGCAAAATTTTAGGTTCGCGACATCACTATCCGTTATCACTCACTAGCTCCATTGGTATGCCCCACCAGGCAAATAGGCTCTTGAGACGAGTGATAACGGCTTGACTTGTGATTTCATTCAAAGGTGCAATTTCCAAATACCTGGAATAGTAGTTGATTAAGACTAAGAACTTTTTTCCGTGCAGTTCGCACAAATCAGCAGCTATTTTCTGCCACGGGCCTGCAGGCAGTGGAGTAGAAATCAAGGGCTCCCTTCTCTGAGTAGGCTGGTGTTCCCGGCAAAAGGCATTTAGACACATGGCTTACAATGTCGGAACTGATCCCAGGCCACCATACTGCTGTAGCTGCCCTTTCTCTGCACTGTTTAATGCCTAAGTGGCCATCATAAATCCTGTTTAACATCTCCTGCCTCATGCTGACAGGAATAACAATGCAGTCCTGGAACAGCACCAACCCATCCAGCTCCATGAGCTGCGACCTCTCTGACTGGTAAGAACTTAAAGACATCCAGGCTGCCCTTGAAGGTCTGTATCTTAATATGTCTTTTTTTTATTTGTTCTAGCTTCCCTGAAGAGATGGACTTGGAGGCCAGAACTGAATCTACATACACTTTCACATCCGATTCCGTTGAAGACTCTTCAGCAGCAGCCAGCCGGAGCCTGGACAGTGTATCCGCCACAACCAATTGTTTCCCCGGCACATGCACTGCCTGAATGTTGAACCTGAGCAGCCTCATTAGAAGTCTCTGACATCTTAATGGTGTTTTGTCAGTATCATAGGAGTTAATTAGAGGGACTAACGGTTTATGGTCAGTCTCCAGACTAAATTTCTGTAAACCCACTAGGTAACACTGAAAGCGCTCACAGGCCCAAACTGCCGCCAGGCACTCTTTCTCAATTTGGGCGTATTTTGACTCAGCAGCCATCAGTGTACGGGGACAGTAGGCAATGGGCTGTAGTTTGTTCTCATTTAACTGCAGGAGGGCGGCCCCTAGCCCATAACTGATTGCATCAGCACTAACCTCAGTCTTTTTGGAAGGGTCGTAGAACCCCAACACTGGGGCAGACCCCAGCAGGGACTTGACCTACATAAAAGATTCTTCCTGTGAAGGTCCCCAGACACAGGCAACATTTTTTTTTAGCAACTCTTTGATAGGGTGTAGTTTAGTGGATAAATCTGGGAGGAACCTGCCCACATAATTTATAAGGCCCAATATTTGTCTCAGCTCATGTACATCAGAAGGACTTTTCATCTGTTCAATAGCACAAATTTTCTTGGGGTTTGGCTTGATGCCATCCCTATTGATGATATGCCCAAAGTAACATAACTCAGCTTTCCTAAAATGGCATTTCTCTTTATTTAACTTCAGCCTGGACTCTCTAATAGTCTGAAGCACGCAGCTCAGTGACTGATCATGTTCCTCCAATGTAGACCCATACACCAAGATGTCATCCATGATCACTGCCATGCCCACGTGGTCTCTTAGGAGAGAACTCATTTCTCTATGAAAGATTTCAGGAGCAGAGGATATCCTGAAGGGGAGTCTGCAGAAGCAAAACCGACCTACCGGTGTGATGAAGGTAGTCAGTTTGCGGCGCTTTGGATCTAGAGGTATCTGCCAGAAGTCGCTTGAAGCATCCAATGTAGAGAAGAACTTTGCCCCAGCCAATTTCAGAGCTATGTCTTCAAGTTTCGGCAGCACATATCTCTCTCTCTTCACAGCCTCATTCAGCCTTTTCAAGTCTAAGCAGATGCGTACTTTTCTGTTTTTCTTCGCAACAGGCACAATGGAGGCACACCATTCAGTTGCTTCAACAACCTCTTCAATAACCCCCATATTCTTCATACACAGAAGCTCCTTCTCCACTTGAGGCATGAGCAGGAACAGAATTCTACGGGGAGTGGTAATGCTGTATGGGACTGCGTCACTTTTAAGTGATATGTGGCTGGGTTGCAATTCAGTAGGCCCAAACATATCTTCTGATATTTCATTCACTCTGGCTACTAGGCCCAAACCACAGGATGCTTTTCTGCTCAAAAAATTGTTAACACACTGACCTCTAATCACATGCACCCACATGGTGAATTTCCTTTGCTTGTACACGCAGCTAGCAAGAAATTTTCCCGCACAATCAATGCGGCCACCAGTACTATGAACTTTAGTTGTAACTTTTGCCAGCTGGGGCTGTCGAGGCAGTTTTATGAATGCTGCAAGGGACATTACAGTGATGTCTGCTCCTGTGTCAATCATAAAGGCAACTTTGGCTCCCATTACAGTAAAAGTAACCCTCCAATAATCTTCTGAACCCGGCCGTTCAACAACATACCCCACAAAGGACACTTCTTGACCCTCCTGGTCGCTATCCACCTGCATCTCCTTAATATATTCAGTCTTACACACCACTTCAAAATGGCCTATCCCGTCACTTCCCACTCTCATCACAATATTGTATGTATGTGTATATATATATATATATATATATATATATATATATCTACGCACACCAATACATATACTGTATCTAGTGAGTGTGTGTGTGTGTATATATATATATATATATATATACGCCGTAGCTCATCCAGTGCCTGGGTGACTCCTCAAACAATATGTACAAGAGAATCCAAGAAAGGGCACTCACAGGACTTGATAATAGAACAAAATCTTTATTTCATATATTCATCATAGAACAGTGTGTCAGTCAATGTTTCGGCTATACATCTAGCCTTTTTCAAGACAATCATTATCGATTACAGCAACAAAAGATTTTGTTCTATTGTCAAGTCCTGTGAGTGCCCTTTCTTGGATTCTCTTATATATATATATATATGAAGCGCATGCGCGAAACGCGTCAGGTGTTAAGGCTGTGCTCCCACCTTATGTACTAGCACCTTGCTTCAATAAATACCTTTTTTGAACCAGTCGTGGATGATTTTTCAGCCGTCTTTTGTCCTCTTTTCTGGGGATCACCTACTATATATATATATATATATATATATATATATATATATATATATATATATATACACACACACACACACATATACAGGGAGTGCAGAATTATTAGGCAAGTTGTATTTTTGAGGATTAATTTTATTATTGAACAACAACCATGTTCTCAATAAACCCAAAAAACTCATTAATATCAAAGCTGAATATTTTTGGAAGTAGTTTTTAGTTTGTTTTTAGTTTTAGCTATTTTAGGGGGATATCTGTGTGTGCAGGTGACTATTACTGTGCATAATTATTAGGCAACTTAACAAAAAACAAATATATACCCATTTCAATTATTTATTTTTACCAGTGAAACCAATATAACATCTCAACATTCACAAATATACATTTCTGACATTCAAAAACAAAACAAAAACAAATCAGTGACCAATATAGCCACCTTTCTTTGCAAGGACACTCAAAAGCCTGCCATCCATGGATTCTGTCAGTGTTTTGATCTGTTCACCATCAACATTGCGTGCAGCAGCAACCACAGCCTCCCAGACACTGTTCAGAGAGGTGTACTGTTTTCCCTCCTTGTAAATCTCACATTTGATGATGGACCACAGGTTCTCAATGGGGTTCAGATCAGGTGAACAATGAGGCCATGTCATTAGATTTTCTTCTTTTATACCCTTTCTATCCAGCCACGCTGTGGAGTACTTGGACGCGTGTGATGGAGCATTGTCCTGCATGAAAATCATGTTTTTCTTGAAGGATGCAGACTTCTTCCTGTACCACTGCTTGAAGAAGGTGTCTTCCAGAAACTGGCAGTAGGACTGGGAGTTGAGCTTGACTCCATCCTCAACCCGAAAAGGTCGCACAAGCTCATCTTTGATGATACCAGCCCAAACCAGTACTCCACCTCAACCTTGCTGGCGTCTGAGTCGGACTGGAGCTCTCTGCCCTTTCCAATCCAGCCACGGGCCCATCCATCTGGCCCATCAACACTCACTCTCATTTCATCAGTCCATAAAACCTTAGAAAAATCAGTCTTGAGATATTTCTTGGCCCAGTCTTGACGTTTCAGCTTGTGTGTCTTGTTCAGTGGTGGTCGTCTTTCAGCCTTTCTTACCTTGGCCATGTCTCTGAGTATTGCACACCTTGTGCTTTTGGGCACTCCAGTGATGTTGCAGCTCTGAAATATGGCCAAACTGGTGGCAAGTGGCATCTTGGCAGCTGCACGCTTGACTTTTCTCAGTTCATGGGCAGTTATTTTGCGCCTTGGTTTTTCCACACGCTTCTTGCGACCCTGTTGACTATTTTGAATGAAACGCTTGATTGTTCGATGATCACGCTTCAGAAGCTTTGCAATTTTAAGAGTGCTGCATCCCTCTGCAAGATATCTCACTATTTTTGACTTTTCTGAGCCTGTCAAGTCCTTCTTTTGACCCATTTTGCCAAAGGAAAGGAAGTTGCCTAATAATTATGCACACCTGATATAGGGTGTTGATGTCATTAGACCACACCCTTTCTCATTACAGAGATGCACATCACCTAATATGCTTAATTGGTAGTAGGCTTTCGAGCCTATACAGCTTGGAGTAAGACAACATGCATAAAGAGGATGATGTGGTCAAAATACTCATTTGCCTAATAATTATTTACTGCCTGTATATATATATATATATATATATATATATATATATATAAATATAAATATATAGTAGTGAAGAAAAGTGATGCACTCGCCAGGATTTTAAATGGTAACTTTCAAAATCCTGGTGAGTGCATCCCTTTTCTTTACTACTATCTATACTTTGGAAGCACCCTGGGTGGATGAAATGTTAACCGTGAGTGCTGGGCTGCCTGCTGTTTTATATATATATATATATATATATATGTATATATATATATATATAAGCTTGCATTGTGTGGCTGTTTTAGGGTCCCAGGTATTGGAAAGGACCTTGACGAGGTACCTGGGCTTGTCCCATTTGGCCAGATGTGGTAACTAACCTTTCCATTTTTGCTTTTAAATCTTAGCTGAGAGCTTGTAAGTGAGTGCTGGATTTTCTCTGTGTTTTGTATTAATTTGTTTTGTAATTTCCCCTATGGTTCTTGCACCCAGACCTGACTGGGGTTAACTGCCTGTGACTCTGGGAGCAGCACAGCTTCCTGTGAGTGCCAGTGTCACCCAGGGCTGAGCATGTTGCAGGGTCATGGGATGTGTATCCGGTCCAGTTTGAGAGTGCAGTTCCCTTCCATGTTTTGTATATGTCTAGGGTGATTACATATTCCTGTGCACCCTTCCCTTGTTCCCAGTTTGTTTGGATTTGAAAGCTTGCATTGTGTGGCTGTTTTAGGGTCCCAAGTATTGGAAAGGACCTTGACAAGGTACCTGGGCTTGTCCCATTTGGCCAGATGCGGTAACTAACCTTTCCATTTTTGCTTTTAAATCTTAGCTGCAAGCTTGTAAGTGAGTGATGTGTTTTCTATGTGTGTTGTATTAATTTGTTTTGTAATTTTCCCTATGGTTCTTGCACCCAGACCTGACTGGGGTTAACTGCCTGTGACTCTGGGAGCAGCACAGCTTCCTGTGAGTGCTAGTGGCACCCAGGGCTGAGCATGTTGCAGGGTCATGGGATGTGTACCCGTTCCAGTATGAGAGTGCAGTTCCCTTCCGTGTTTTGTATATGTCTAGGGTGATTACATATTCCTGTGCACCCTTCCCTTGTTCCCAGTTTGTTTGGATTTGAAAGCTTGCATTGTGTGGCTGTTTTAGGGTCCCAGGTATTGGAAAGGACCTTGACGAGGTACCGAACGAAGTATTAAGAAAAAAAAAAAATAACCGCACATACGAAGTATTAAAAAAATAAACATATTCGTAGATACAAAATATTAACAAAAAAAGGTAACCCTTAAATCGCTAAACTCCCACAACAGAAACTACCTAACCCTTAAACCGCCAACGCCAACTAAATAAATTACAATATTAACCCCTAAACTGCCAAACCCTACAATGCCAACTAACTAATTATACTATTAACCCCTAAACTGACAAACCCCCACATCACAATAAACCTAATTAACTTATTAACCCCTAATCTGTCAACCCTCCACTTCGCAATAAACCTAATTCACCTATTAACTCCTAAACCACCAACCCCCCACAACGCACATAACTTATTTAATCACTAAGCCCCTATAAAAATAAAAAAGCCCCTTCAAAATAAAAACACCTCCTAATGTAAACTAAACTACCAATTCCCATAAAACATCCTTTTGTAGGGCATTGCCATAAGTTAAACAGCTCTTTTACGTTTAAAAAATACTAAGTCCTCCCTAACAGTAAAACCCCCCCACCCACTAACACTAAAAAAATTAACTATCCATTGCCCCTAAATGGGCCTTTGTATGGGCATTCAGCTCTTTTAAAAGCCCATTAAATCCCTAATCTAAAAAAAAAAAACCCTTCTATCTTCATTCGGAGTAGAGGTGTGGAGCTGGCTTCCCTGATGCACGGATCCTCAGCGGTCCTCAGCGGCAGCAGTCCAAAGCAGCGTGCAGCTCCTCATCATGCGATCGTCTGGCGCACACTGAAGATTGAATGCAAAGTTTATTGGGGTACCTTGCACTCCTATTGGCTAAAATTTTGAAATCAGCCAATAGGATGAGAGCTACTGAAATCTTATTGGCTGAGTTGAACAGCCAATAGGATTTCAGTAGCTCTAAACCAAATGGCTGATTTCAAAATTTCAGCCAATAGGAATGTAAGGTACCCCTAATTGAATGCGGTACCTTGCATTCAATCTTCAGTGTATGATGGACATCGGATGAAGAGGAGCCTCCAAGCCACCGCAGACCACCTCCGCCATGGTCCACGGGGAAGACAGCTCTACACCTCTGCTCCATGCCGCCTTCGTTGCGGATGAAGATAGAAGATGATGGAGCCGTCTGGAAGAAGACCTTCTCTGCCGGACTTCAGGAACGGTGAGTACCTATTTGGGGCTTAGTCTTAGGCTTTTTTTTATTTTTTGGGGTGGCTTTTTTTTTTAGATTAGGGTTTTTTGGGCTGGATAAGAGCTGATTGCCCTTTTAAGGGCAATGCCCATACAAATGCCCCTTTAGGGGCAATGGGTACTTTAGTTTTTTTAGTGTTAGGCTTTTTTATTTTGGGGGGGTTTACTGTTAGGGGGTAATTGGTAATTTGTTTAGGTAAAAGAGATGTTTAACTTAAGGCAATGCCCAAAAAAAAAGCCCATTTAAGGGCTATTGGTAGTTTATTATTAGAGTAGGGGGTGTTTTTATTTTTGGGGGGATTTTTATAGAGGTATTAGTTTAGGTTAAAAATTTTATTTTTTTCTGTAATTTTACATTTTTTTATTTTGTGTAATTTTAGCTTTGGGGTTTGTAGTTTTTCTTTAAATAGACTGCCCTCTGGGCAGGCTTATCGCCTAGTGTGTATATATATATATATATGTATATTTATGTGTTTATATATGTAAATGTGTTTGTGCATTTTAACTTTTTAATTTAAACTTGTAATATGCGGGCTAATCCAGCCACACTAAAATTTTAACATAAGCGCAGTTTTTGCTCCACTAGTAATTTGTTCCATTACAAGTAAGGAAGAAAGATATATTTTTTTAACATTGTTTGATTATAGATCTCACATAAGACGGTAATAGGTCACTATAAACAACTACTACCCAGGAGTACTCTGAAAAAACTAAAGAAGTTATCAGACACAGAGCACAATATTGATGTAACACTTCTTAGACTTCATTCATGTTATTATTTAAAAAATTACTATGAGTAAATAATAATAGATCACAGAGATGTTATACTTAAATAAAAAAATAGCTTTACTTAATAAACAAAATAGAAAAAACAAATAACTTGACCTTGAGTACAGTGTTAAAGGGATAGAAAGGCCTAAATTAAAATGTGCATGGGTGCATTTCCATTTTAAATATATGCATTTCTGCAATATATTTCCGTAAGCAAAAATTATAGTGTAAAGCCCTGACTGGGATTGGAATGTCACTAAGGGTTAAGGCTTGGAGGGATTGGAATTAAGGAGGTATGAAGAGAATTGAGAGAGCAATAATGTTGCAGTTATGGAAGTTGGTCTTGCCAGCCGGTTAAAAGGTGATGCAGGAAAATCTCAGTTCTCTTTCTCCTTCCTGTGAAGGTCCTGAAGTTTCCCACCCGCTCTCTCTGGCTGGAATGGTTGGCTTGAGTTGACGGCTTCCTTAGGGTTGCTGGAGCATAGGTTTAGTTGAGCTAGCCCTGGTAAGACTGTGCATCGTATCTTTGGTCTATCCCGCCACTAGCTGGCACATAAGGCCAATAACGATCTAGCGGAAGGTCTAGGCCCAGTTATCAATTTTTTAGGGCGGAGGGACGGGCATGGCTGAGTGGGAAGCAACCAGCCTTAGGCGCGGACCTGGGGCGCTCCTCCCTTCACATAGCAGGTCGGAAGAAATCCAAAGATAGCCCAATATGCATTCAAATCCTGTCTTTTCCCCTGTTTTTGTGTCATCTGTATTTCAAGGCTCTCTTTTTGTATGTGAATTGGGTCCCTGCATTCAAATCCTGCCTTTTCCCTGTTTTTGTGTCATCTGTATTTCAAGCCTCTCTTTTGGTATGTGAATTGGGTCCCTGCATTCAAATCCTGCCTTTCCCTGTTTTGTGTAATCTGTATTTCAAGCCTCTCTTTTTGTATGTGAATTGGGTCCCTGCATTCAAATCCTGCCCTTTTCCCTGTTTTTGTGTCATCTGTATTTCAAGCCTCTCTTTTGGTATGTGAATTGGGTCCCTGTATATAAATCCTGCCTTTTTCCCTGTTTTTGTGTCATCTGTATTTCAAGCCTCTCTTCTTGCATTTGTCTGTATAATTAATTATGTATTTACCCTACTGATATCTTGCCTTTATCTATGTGATGTTCAAACCTTGCAAATACTTGTTTTAATTCCTAAATTTATAATTTCACTAATGGTTTAACCACAGCCTCCCTCAAATTCTATTGTCTGTTATTTTTAACTTATCTCACCCTGAATCAAATTTTCCCAATTGGCCTTTAACTGCCTTTGATCAGGTTAATTTATTGCATTTAGCTGAATGCTGTGGCCTATACATTTAACACTGCTATGGGGAAAGCAATGCAGGGGTTAGCAATGTAGGTTAGATAGCAATATTGTAAGATCATCTGTTCACATCTCTTAAGTGAACATTTATAAGTGAGGCACAACAAACTATACAAGAATAGAACAAGGATTGGACAAGGATTTGACAAGGGATACGGCAAGTGCTGTTTTAATACTGAGTTTTATACACTGTTGGACTATTTTGCAAAAATGCTAAATATCTTCATATATCTTCATATTCCTTTTTGCCACCTTTTGTCTGTTAACAAACTACTTTAATCAATTACTCCTTACCCCTCACCACCTGCACTGCTCATTAGCCCATCTCTCTTAACCTCACCTTACTTTTGTATTCATGAACTTCACACATTCCTAACGACTCTCTCTCCCCCTTGCAACTCACTACTGCAAATCTGCATTCATCTCATGTGACTCTCCCTCCTGCTCATACTAGCTGCCGGCGACATCTCCCCCAATCCTGGTCCCCCACAAATTCCTTGCCCTGCACACCCATGTGTTCCCTTCAATAGACTTCAAAAACAAAACTCTGGTAATCTTAATCTTATTCCTCTTGCATCTAGAGCCACCACCCCTTCACTTGTACACTATAGAACTCCCGCTCTGTTTGCAACAAACTCACTTCTATCCATGACCTCTCTATCTCCAATTCTCTCAATCTTCTGGCTCTCACAGAAGCCTGGATCTCTCCTTCAGACACTGATTCCTTTGCTGCACTGTCACATGAGGGTCTCTACTTCAGCCACACTCCTAGGTCTGACAATAGACAAGGAGGTGGTGTTGGTATTTTACTTTCCTCTCGTTGTACCTTTCAACAAATACAGCCCTTCTCTTCCCTCACATTTTCTTCATTCGAAACACATACGATTTGCTTATTCTCTCCCCTCTCTATACGCATTTTAGTCATATACCACCCCCCTGGCTCCACAACTCTATTTCTAGATCACTTTACCACCTGGCTACCTTACTTCCTTTCTTTGGATACCCCTGCCCTCATTCTCGGTGATTTCAACCTCCCTGTTAATAATCCCGCTGCCTCCTCTGCAAAACTACTTCTGCAACTCACTTCCTCTTTCGGCCAGTCACAATGGACTGACTCTCCCACTCACAAAGATGGTCACTCCCTTGATCTGATTTTCAGTTATTGATGCACTATCTCAAACTTCACAATCTCACCTTTTCCTCTTTCTTACCACCACCTCCTCACTTGTACCATCACCTCCCTCCCTACAACTCTCCCTCCTTCTACCCCTCACACTAAACTTCACAGAAGAATCAAGTCATTAGATCAGCAACAGCTCGCTAGGTCTTTCAAACCTCTTCTCTCTTCCATCCCCTCCTTTTTCTGTCCTGATGAATCCATCTGCCTCTATAACTCCCCCCTTACATTGGTCCTTGATAACCTGGCAAAAAAAGGAAATGCGGAGCACTGAGTAAAATAAAATAAAAAGTCTCTTTATTGTTGAAGAATTATTAAAAGACGAAAAATTCAAGGAGTTAGGGTGCTATTCCTTGCAAATGGGTTCAGCTCAAACAGCTGCTGACATGTTTCGGCATTCCGCCGTTATCAAAGCTGCTGAACTGTGTAGGGAAAAGCCCTCTTTTAAAACACAATGGCTGAACCCAATTGGGCAATAGTACAAAGGGGAAGGATTTCTTATTAACCCCTTATAACCTGTACAAAAAAGGGTAAATAATAATACTTAACAAATACAGTTAATTGTAATAAACCATGAGCACATTCTTGTACACAAATTAGTAAAAGTAACATTCATAAACCATAAATGATCAGTGTTAAAGTAATACAATCTGCATTTTGCATATAAACCCAAAATCATATATTCACTATTTGCTTATAAATTTGCAATAAACTTTATGATCAATTGTGGGATAGTACACAATTGTATCATATGAACAATCCTATGTATAGAATGTGAAACTAGTTAGCCTATACCACTTAAGGGTTAACTCCTGGGAGTAAGTGACCGGTAAATCTGTCCTAGAACAGTTAACTCCCTACATATGTTACTATTCAGCTAACTTGAATGCACTAAAAAGAGTGGTTGTTGTGTGTCATAAATGAATTAAAGGGATTAATGAGTGTCAAAAAATATATATAGTGGACATCATAAAAATAAAAGGATAATGATCCTGTACTTATAGAAGGACATGTGACCCCTACTTGGTTTATTGTAAAAGTGAATGTAAGTTTTTAAAGGGGAAGGAGTCTGAGTATAATTATATTGGTAATACATATGTGTACCAGTTAAGGATACGTAATTTACAATCTATCAGATTGATTTATTAATCTAGATGGCAGTTGTTGATATTATTCAGGTACCAATTACACATAGTTGTGTTAAGCATCTAGTTCACTCCCAATGGTTGATCAGATCATACATTGAATTTAACCCTGTTGGGTGTCTAGTCTTCAATGTAAAGATCCAAAAGATCTCTCGTTTGGATAATAGTTTATCCCTGTCACCTCCTTTGGGTGGTTTTAGGACTTTCTCTATGCATGTCCAACGAAAAGTTTCAGAACTTTTATTGTGTATAGATGTACCATCACCTCCCTCCCTACAACTCTCCCTCCTTCTACCCCTCACACTAAACTTCACAGAAGAATCAAGTCATTAGATCAGCAACAGCTCGCTAGGTCTTTCAAACCTCTTCTCTCTTCCATCCCCTCCTTTTTCTGTCCTGATGAATCCATCTGCCTCTATAACTCCCCCCTTACATTGGTCCTTGATAACCTGGCCCCACCTACCATAACTCGGAAAACATACACTCATCCTCAGCCCTGGCATACTCCTCTGACACGGTACCTACGCAGATGTTCCGGTACTGTTGAGGGACACTGGAGGAAATCTCGGAGTTCTGCTGACTTTCTTCACTATAAGTTCATCTTGAACTCTTACTATTCTGCCCTTATTCTATATAAGCATTATTACTTCTCCACTCTTATATCTACTCTTTCTTCAAACCCAAAACGTCTGTTCTCCACATTCAATACTCTTCTCCGCTCACCCCCACCTCCCACAACAACTTTTCTCTCAGCCCAAGATTTTGCCAGCTACTTCAACAACAAAATCGGCTCCATCAGAAATGAAATCAGCTCTCAACATACTACTGGTCTCCCTCCCCCTTAAAAGCTCACAATCATCCAAAACCCACATAGCCATACATTTAGCTCTTTTGCCCCTGTTACAGTGGATGAAGTTTCTGCCCTTATACTATCCTCTCACCTCACTACCTGTCCCTTCAACCCCATCCCCTCACAACTACTCCCCTCCCTCTCTTCTATCCTTACCCCTATACTCACACACATCTTCAACCTCTCCCTCAGCACTGGTATAGTTCCCACATCCCTTAAGCATAAATTAGTCAAACCTATCCTCAAAAAACCTTCTCTCGATCCAACCTACCCATCCAACTACCGCCCTATTTCCCTACTACCTCTTGCCTCAAAGCTTCTTGAAAAGCGAGTATATGCACGTCTATCCCATTTCCTTACACTCCCTCCTTGACCCACTGCAATCTGGATTTCGCCCCTTCACTCAACAGAGACAGCAATTGTTAAGGTTACCAACAACCTACTTACAGCAAAATCAAAAGGTCACTTCTCTCTAGTTATCCTCCTTGATCTGTCTGCAGCCTTTGATACTGTCGACCACCCTCTTTTGCTCCATACCCTCCAATCCTTCGGCATCTGTGACAGAGCTCTCTCTTGGTTCTCTTCTTATCTCTCTAACTGTACCTTTAGTGTACCCTTCTCTGGGGCATCCTCTGCCCCTTTAACTCTTTCTTTTGAGGTACTGCAAGGCTCTGTCCTTGGTCCCCTTCTCTTCTCAATCTATATGTCCTCACTAGGTTCCTTAATAATTCCCACGGGTTTTATTATCACATGCCAACGATACCCAAATCTACCTCTCTGCACCAGAACTATCTCCTTCCTTGCTATCCTGTGTCACTAACTGTCTCTCCCATATCTTATTTTGGATGTCCTCTCACTACCTCAAGCTAAATCTCTCCAAAATGGAGCTCCTTATTTCCCCCTTTCTTCCAAAATCTCCACCCACTATGTCTCTATAACTGTTGATAACTCCATCATTACCCCAGCCTCACATGCCCAATGTCTTGGGGTCACACTGGACTCAGATCTTTCTTTCACTCCTAATATTCGGTCCTTGGCTAAAGCCTGCGGCTTCCACCTTAAAAACATCGCTAAAATTAGACATTTCCTTACACAAGACACAACAAAGATTTTAATCCACTGTGTCATCCTTTCCGCCTTGACTACTGCAACTCTATCCTCTCTGGTCTCCCTAGCTGCCGCCTAGCTCCTTTACAATCCATAATAAATGACTCTGCCAGGCTCATCTTCCTTGCACGTCATTCTTCATCTGTTGCACCTCTCTGATAATCCCTTCACTGACTTCCTTTTGCCTCTAAGATTAAACACAAAATTCTCACTCTGACATACAAAGCTCTCAATTGCATTGCTCCCCCCTACATCTCAGACCTTGTCTCCAGATACTCTCCCTCCCGCCCCCTTCGCTCTGCTCATGATCTCCTCCTCTCCTCCTCTCTTGTTACCTCCTCACATTCCCGTCTACAAGATTTCTCCAGATTGGCTCCCATCTTATGGAACTCTCTGCCTCGCTCCACAAGAATCTCCCCTAGTTTTAAAAGCTTCAAGTGCTCCCTGAAGACTCTACTATTCAGGGATTTTTACAACCTACACTAACCTTCCTATCTCCACTGCTATCCCCTAAAACCCCATAGCATGTAAGCCTATGAGCCCAGCTGTTTGTAGTTCACCTTCATAAGAGCTGACTACAACAGTGCAACTCTCGGCAGGACCCTCTCTCCCCATTTGATTCCTGTAATCATTTTTATATACCACCTATGTTCATAGTGCTGAGGAACCTGTTGGCGCTCTACATATACCTGATAATAATAATAATAATATACTGCTGATAGCGGAGGTCGTCCGGGACGGCCCCGCTGCAGATATACCTTAAACTGGGCCTCTGCCTCTCAGACAGGAGATAGATTAGGGAACTTAATTGCTGCCATGCATTAAGTTATGTTTAAATATAAACAAAGTTTAGTCAGTTTGATTTAATTAGTTAATAAACGTGACCCATGTTGGTCTTTTCACCCAATGCTGTTGTGTGTGTCTTATTGATAGATGGTACAGGGGAGGGGGTTAAGGTGATGTCTTGAGAGAAAGAAACGACTAAGCATTTAATCCCTTATGCTTTTAGTACTTTTATTCCCAATATTCATTTGTATATATATATATATATATATATATATATATATATATATATATATATATATATATAGGTATCGATATATACAGCTATATATAGCTAATATTTATTTAGTAATACTTAGAACATATTCCTCTATATGAAATATTTACAGTACATACGCAGTTAAACAGTTTATTAAATATGTATATTGCAAAAAATGTTTCATGTTTTCAGCAACTTAACATACACTTATATGTGTATAAATGTGTAAATACTCATATATGCATATAAATACATCTGTACACACATATACATACATATATAAAGCTTAACCTAGGTAGGTTCATTTTCTAATTTCTAAGCTCTTGAATGCCGCCTCTTATCTCAGTGCATTTTGACATATTTTAAAGCTAGACAGCACTAGTTCATGTAGTCCACATAGATAACATTGTGCTAACTCCTGTGGAGTTATTTATGAGTCAGCATTGATTGGCTAAAATGCATGTCTGTAAAAAAAAAAAAAGAAACTGAAATAAAGGGGGCAGTTTGAAGAGGCTTAGATACAAGGTAATCACACAGGTAAAAAGTATATTAATATAACTGTGTTGGTTACGCAAAACTGGGGAATAGGTCATAAAGGGATTATCTATCTTTTTAAACAATACAAATTCTGGAGTAGACTTTCCCTTTAAGTATCTGCAGTCTTTAAAGTTTGATAAAATGATAAAATTATATTTCAAAATACATTGTCATGTATTATATGCATCTCAAAGTTTGCAAATAAGTTGCTAACACTAAAAAATTAAGATCTGTTATAAATAAAACTTTATAAAAATGTCCACATCAAGGTCTCCAACGATAGCCTCTTCTTGAGTGCTTGCCTCCTCATGTAATATTATTGCAATAAGATCTGTTATATTGTGCATAACAAACAGCTGCAGTCATGCTCCCAAAAGCCTGCACAATGTGTCACTATGTTTCATGCATGCACAATATCGTTTATCACATGATTTGTGGTAAATGTAGTTCCTTAGTGCTCAAGCGTTTTTTTTTGTTTGTTTTTTTGGGTGGGGGGTCTGTAATATAATATGATTTGTATAAACAAGTCCATTAAAGATTGTTAAGCTAAGAGAGTCTAATGGGCTGATTTGTCACTGCCCAAATGGGGCCTTATACCTCTGTTTCCGGTGAGCCTTCAAGCGGCAGACATCAATCCGCTCAATCTCATATGATTGGGTTGATTGACACCCCTGCTAGCAGCCGATTGGCCGCAAATCTACAGGGGGTGGCATTGTACAAGCGTATGCTATCGGCATTTATCTATGTCTGGCGGATATGATCCGCTACAGTGGATCATGTCCGCCAGCCACCTGATAAATCGGCCCCCAAGTTTCTTCTAACATGCTCATTAGTCTAGGGCAGGGTTCTTCAAACCACAGGTCGGGACCCATTACTGGGTCTCAACACCATGTTTACTGGGTCGTGACTTGTGTTTGTGTTGTAGGAGAGTGTGTGTGGTATGTGTGAGTTGTAGGAGAGTGTGTGTGGTGTGTTTATTGTATGAGTGTGTGTGTTGTATGAGAGTGTGTGTGGTGTGTTATATGAGGGATGTGTGTTGTATGACAGTGTATGTGGTGTATGTGTTGAATGACTGTGTGTGTTTGTTGAATGAGAGTGTGTATTATACAGGAGTGTGTGTGTTCTATGAGAGTGTGTGTGTTGTATGAGTTTGTGGTGTTTGTGTGTGTTATAAAAAATGTGTATCTTTGTTGTATGAGAGTGTGTGTGGTGTGTGTTTTGTATTAGAGACTGTGTTTGTTATTACCTTTGAGTACAATCAGGAATAAAGTACACACACATTTTAGTCACTTTGCCAAAAATGTCAGATATCTTCTTGTATAATTTCAGACCAAGCATAAATATAGGGTCATAAGAGTATGTGTTATCATGGCACTGGGTCTTGGGAAAAAAAGTTTGAAGACCCCTAGTCTAGAGGATCCTTTCCTCTCTTGCTTGCCACAGCTCTGTACAATGACTTCAGCTGTATCTGATTCCACATGCAAGGTGATGTGTGGCAACAGAGGATTTACAGTGCACATTGGTGGGCAGCCATTGCGCTTCCTCAGTCCTTTTTTTTTAGTTCATCAATGCTAAAAATAAATGTTTGGTTTGGATCTGTGAAACACATCCCTTATTAATGGGTTAAATATGTCTCTTCAAAAGCCTTTTTATTAATTTTAATATGCTGGCATGTGCATTAAGTATAATAATGGAACTATGCTTGCCTTAATTTGGCAAGCCAAACATAATATATCAATTTCCTTAAAATGAAAGCTTTCAATGTTACACACAAAATTGCAAAATAATTAACATTTCCAGACTATTGAACTTTTATTTTTAAATGTAATGCTAAAATTATGTGCAAGGATTTTTTTTAATTATTATTATTGTAAAATGAGTGTGATTTACTTATGGATAAAGTTTATTATAAAATCATAGGGCCAGATTACGACTGAAGAGCACAAAGAATAACAAGAGAACAAAGCAAATTTTATGATAAAAGTGAATTGGAAAGTTGTTTAAAATTGCATGCCCTAGGTTCCGGAGGAGGAGTTAACTGCAAACACCTGTGTGTGGTTACCTTCCAGTCCTGCAGCTGCTGGCGGAGTCTCCTCTCGTGCCGAACCCAGAGAGCTGGGTAGCTATTTGGACAGCTTGTATCAACGCTCTTGGAACTTGGCAGTGGACAGACATCCCACTGCGCTGACACTTTTAGTCAGCTTGTAAAAAGCCTGCACCTTGGAGCCTTTGTTCTTTTACATATTGGAACATTTATATCTAACCGCTAAGGAGAAATTGTAAAAAGAAGCCAGGTGCCTCCCTCCCCCACCGGTGCTGCGTGGGAGGTCGAGGCTGTGTTTGTGCATTCTACCTGTCTGGCTGACTAAATACCCTAAATACTACTTTCAACAATAGCAGGCTTACAGCAGACTCTTTACTTACCCCTCCCTCCCCCACCGGTGCTGCGTGGGAGGTCGAGGCTGTGTTTGTACATTCTACCGGCCTTGCTGATTAAACATTCTGAATACTGCTATTAGCATTAGCAGGCCTGCAGTAGCCTCCTTACTTATCTCTCCCTCCCCCACCGGTGCTGCGTGGGAGGTCGAGATCATCGCTGTAGACCAATATTTTCCTATTTGCAAAGGATCTGTCCTGACTTACCTGGATAAGTTACCTACAGTAGAACGTAGGTCCTTTTTGTACATCCTCCTCTCCTTCACTGAAGCACTGGAGAGCTGAAAGATTACTTGGGGCTGCGGAACCACACTACTAAGCAGGGAGCGACGCTTGTTTGAAGCGGTCCTACCTGGCATTGACCTGAGGCTATTCGCCACCTTACCTGCTCCCCCACCGGTGTTGCGTGGGAGGCTGGGGCTGTGATTGGTCGGCCCTGGACTCTGCAGCTGCGGCCCCTCTTTGTGGCGCTTTGGGATCTTTCCGCCCTGATTCTATATGAAGATATAGGGGAGGGCTGCCTCGGGAGACGGCTCTGTCGGCGACCGGTTCCTTTTTTCTTGTCTTTGTTCCCGCTGGAGGAGCTGACCAGAAGTTACTTCACTGTTCAGAGACACAGCGAGCCGGGTGCAGACAGAGCGGCAAGGAAGGTGGCTGTATCCTAAGCTCTCTTAGTAGGTATCTATTATTCTTATGATACTATATCCAAAGGCTCCCTCCGTACACTCACCTGGTCAATGGGAGAACGCTGTCAAGTCGAAAAAGCCAGGTAAGGCAAAGATTTACATGCACATAAAAGAGCCGGCTGAACTTTAATATCGCCATAACAATTTTTTGACTTTATCTTCAGTACTCACAGAACTACTGCCTGTTAATGACTTATTGGGACACTTGAATGACAGCATTGTTTGGTGAAAATCGTTATAAAAAACATATCTGACATATCATGGCAGAAATACCATTGTTTAGAAAAATGCAAAATATGTTTATCGTGTAATAAGATACTCTATCCTTTTTGTTCTCTTTTGTTCTCTCTTCTCTAAAAGTGACATGCCTTTATAACGGGAACTCGTGGCTGGGAAGCAGGTTATTGAAAGTTTTACTGGGTCTTAAGAAAAAGAAATTGAAGGCTATTCAGTATAATCTAGGAAATAGTTGCTTGACAATTAGGGAAGTTGCTATAATCTCTGATGAAGGTATTTTACTACTTATTACTGGTTGGTGAGGAAGCACATATATAAGCATAAAAATTTCTCAACCCCCATACAGAATAACTCCCCTATAAGAATAAATTTCTTACTTTTGAAAATAAAAATCTTATATTATCTTGTAGGGAGAAGGGTTCTATATGAATACTTAATTATTATTTTTTTTTCTTTAAAAAAGAATAATAGATTTCCCATCCTCCTGACAAATAAAACAAATTAGTGGAAATGGAGGAATTAAGTTCCAGATAAGCTACTGTGTAGCTATCTGCTCGTTAGTTTTATATAACTTCTGGAACAATATTAACACCTTGATGGTTATAAACTTAAATAAAATACTGGATTAGACACCTTAGAGATAACAACTCTCTTATAAATTACTACACATAGTCTGTATTAAGAACCTAGGTGGTTTGACAAATTGATCTGATTTATACTCTGATCCTTGCATCCTTGGCTGGACCTACTCACAACCAAATAGCACTGGTTTAACTCACATTGAAATTCCCCCCTCTTTTTTTTTTTTTTCTTTCCCCCTCCCCCGCCTTCCCTTCCTCCCTCACTTGATCATCACTGCACACATACCCTCCCTCACTTACCTACCTAAGAACTCCTTCTTCCATAGAACCTATCATCACAATCACCTTCTCCTCTTCACATTTTTTACACGCAGAGGAAACTGCTCCACTATAATTTTCTTTTCTCGCACTGGCACATGGATAAATTCCTTCACGCTTCACCCCGGAATCCCTCTCCAGCCATGGCAGCAAGACAGAGAGACAGGAAAACGAAGGGCAATCAAGAGGTTGCCATGGAAGTTCAACCAATTTTGTTAAATGCACCAGTTATACAAGAAATAACCAATATACATAGCTTAGTGGCTAGCATATCTGATGCGCTCTCTCCTAAATTTGAAGCTCTTAGAGCTGAAATCAAACAAGATTTTCTTTCTCTCACACAAGAGGTTCGCCAATTTTCTAACAGGTTGCAGGAAGCCGAACAAAGAGTGTCGGACCTGGAAGACCTAACAGCTGCACATAGCTCTAACCTAGAAGGTGTAAATGTCAATATACAGAAAATTCAAAACAGATTAGAAGACCTTGAAAACCGTTCTAGAAGGAACAATATTAGAATTATAGGTCTACCAGAAGAACAGCAATATGATAATCTTGTCAATTTCATCTCAGAAACTTTGCCTACAATTTTAAAGATGCCATCCACCTTATACCCTATTCCAATAGAGAGAGCGCATAGAATTGGCACATATCGTCCTGATAACAAAGGCAGATCTAGGCCTAGGCCTGTGATTGCCAGAATACTAAATTTCCAAGACAAACTTACATTATTTCAATATTTCCGCAAACAACAACCTGTTAAAATAGGAGACTCTACAATTTTGATGTTTCAAGATTTCTCCGCTGATACTGCAGCAAGGAGGAGAGAGCTTGCCCCTGTTTTTTCAAAATTGATACAAAAAGGGTACCAGGCAACTATAATATTTCCTTATAAATTAAAGGTCAAAATTGGTGAGGCTACGCATTTTTTTGAAGAAGCCCATCTGGCCGAGAGCTTTTATAATACACTGGGCTCCTAGGTCTTATAAAGATGATTGAATTTCATTTATTGGTTTAAATATAATATTCAGGCTTTTGCTTATGGGTAAGATCGTGTCTCTTCTAGACACGAATCTCATGGTTCAACTCCCACCCATGCAGAGAGTGTTTTTATTACATAAATATAATTTTTTTCCCTTTTTTTTTTTTTTTTTTTTTCTCTCTCTTCTTCCCTTCCTTTACCTCCCCCCTTCTTATTTTATAAATGAATAAACGGAAGAATAATTGCAAAATAGTATCATGGAACGTAGGTGGTATAACTACCCCCATAAAGAGAAAGGCGATTCTTAATCACCTACGGAAAATTCAGACTGACATAGGCTTCATCCAAGAAACCCATTTATCAGCTGATGAATCTTTAAAACTTAAGACAACTTGGGTAAAAGAAATTTATTTTGCTCCTAGTGTTAGGAAGAAAAGAGGGGTTGCAATATTAATAGGTAAGAAAATTGACACTGAAGTTTTGCATGTCGAACCTGACCCTGAAGGGAGGTACATTTTATTGAAAATAAAGATTGCCCAGAAGATGTATACGCTGTGTAATACATATGGCCCTAATGTAATTGATCCAAAATTTTGGAATGCTCTACAGACCAAATTAATATCTTATACAGAAGGTTGTCTAATAATGGGAGGAGATTATAATATGGCACCACAATGCCCAATTGATAGATTAAGGCGCAATGACAAGCAGTTAAAACAAAAAAAAGATAATTTAGAGGGTAAGATGTTAAAAAAAATTATGCGGAACTTAACATTGCGAGATGTTTAGAGACATCAAAATCCTCTTACTCAGAGTTTTACTTGTCTCTCTAAGGCGCATAAGACACTCTCCAGAATTGACTTATTTCTAATAGATGAACGTATGTTAATGGGAGGGGTAAAATCAGATATAGGATCAATTTTTCTCTCGGATCATGCGCCGATTATACTTGAGTTTCAGCTCTCATATACACGCTCCACTGCAACACGTTTTTTCTTTCCTTACTATTTGATGTCTGAGATAAAATTTAAGAATTGGCTTATAAACAGATACAAAGAATATGTAAACTTTAACAAAGATTATCTAAATATTCTGGGACACTGCGAAAGCGGTAATGAGAGGGGAAATAATCTCATATACTTCAGCTTTACATAAGAAAATCCGAAATAGAGAAAAAGAGTCTTGCCAATGTCTTATTAATTCTTACAACCATTTTTTGCTTGACAAAACTCCTGTAAATTGGGCAAAGTATGTCAAAGCAAAAAATGAGAGGGACACCTTTATCTTATTTCAAGAAACACAAAAAGAGCTAAAAATGCAGGCTAAGCTGTATAAATATGGTAACAAATCGGGTAAGATGCTGGCCAAATTAATAAGAAATGAGATGAAACAACCAATCATAGACAAATTGTATAGTAAAGGACAACAGCTTTCTGAAGCTGAGGATATAATAGGTGCATTCCATGAATATTACCAGGAACTATATTCATTTAAAATAAGTGACACACATAAATCTGATGATTTTTGGAGAGGTATTACACATCCTATACTCACATCAGAAATGGCTGAAAGTCTCAACGCCCCTATTTCCTTGGAAGAAATAGAGGAAGTAATTTCTAAGCTCTCTCTAAATAAGGCAGCAAGACCAGATGGTCTGCCTAACGAATTTTACAAGATCCTGACTGGAGAAATTACTTCACATCTCTGCACACTCTTTAATAGTTTTTTTATTAGTGGTAAACTGATCCCTTCTTCATTTTCTAACTCTTACACAACTTTGATATTAAAAGATGGAAAAGATCCCGAACACAAGGAATCGTATAGGCCAATTGCATTGCTAAATTCGGATTACAAAATTCTTACTGCTATTCTAGCATCAAGACTGCAGGGGCCACTCTCAGAAATTATACACTCTGATCAAGCAGGTTTTTTAAACAATCACAATTCGGCTTCAAAAATTAGGGAAGCTTTACTAGTGACTGAATATTTTGAAGCTGCACCCAGTAACGGAGGAGAGGACCTACCTGACCTGGCTATTATTTCCTTAGATGCCGAAAAAGCTTTCGACTCTATAATTCATGAACATATCAAATCATCACTAAGGCAATTTGGTATAAGAGGTAACTTCCTAGAATTTATTGAAAATTTAAACAAACAACCAACTACAAGATTGATAGTAAATAACAACATTTCTTCCTCAATTTCTCTAGGTAGAGGAACAAGGCAGGGCTGTCCTCTCTCTCCGCTCCTATTTAATATTTCTATTGAGTCTCTTGCAATTAAAATCCGTCAACAATTAGATGGTATAAAGATTCGCAGCTGCGAAATAAAAATCGGCCTTTATGCTGATGACTTGTTGCTTTACTTGTCCAATACCAAACTAAACTTACCAAAACTCTTACAGATCCTGGTACAATTTGGTGCATTTTCTGGCTATAAGATAAACACGTCAAAGTCAGAGATATTATGGCTTAGGAAAAATAAAACTTCAGTATTAAAAACCCCTTTCCATCAAGTAATAGATTCCTTTAGATATCTTGGGATTCACATTCCGACAAGAGCTGCGGATCTCTATACCTTGAACATTTCCCCAGTGGTGAAAGTGATTAAAGAGAAGCTCTTAACCTGGCAAAATCTTCCTATATCACTTTCTGGAAGAATTGCCCTTTTTAAAATGGCTTTACTTCCAAAACTTTTATACATACTCCAAAATACATCAATAATTCTTCTGGGAAAGGAAATACGTTCAATTAATACTTCTTTGATTCAGTTCTTATGGCAGAATAAGAGGTCAAAGATATCTTTTCTTAAACTCTCAGTACCAAAAAAAGATGGAGGCTTTGCTATCCCGGACATAAGGTTATACAATCTCTCTTTTCTTGCTCGAGTTGTAACAGACTGGATATCGTCTAACAATTATGTTTTGAATAATCACCTTGAGTCCAATATCTGCTACCCATATTCTCTCCTTGCATTACTACATTTAACACCTAAGGAAGTCCCCTTAGAAATTAAAAGACTCAAAACAATTTTTAATCCTCTTAAAAGCCTGGCATAAAATAGTAACTCTTCTTTCAATTAATAATAGCGCTACTGATCTTTTGCCCATAGTAGGTAACCCTGAGTTTCAAGCAGGTTTACATTCGGAAATTTTTAGAAAATGGCACGCTCTGGGGCTGACAAAAGTACATCAATTAATTGATAAGGAAAGAAAATATATTAAAACATTTCAAGAATTGAAAAGAGACTTTGACCTGTCTAACAAAGACTTTTTTGCATTTCTACAATTAAGACATTTTGCTCAAGACTTAGTTAAGAAGGCAGGATGGGAATGGGGACTAGGTAAATTGAATGATTGGCTTGTTTTAACAAAGAATGGCCATATGTCTGTTGCACCGTGTTACCATCTTCTGGGCACAAATAAAGGGGAGCCGGTCTTGGCAAAGTTGGTCTCCTCCTGGAATACATTAATTCCTCAGAGTAATATTGACTCCAAAATCATCCAACTGTCAATTAAAAAAATTGCACAAGTGACACTAACTGTTAGAAGATTTTAAGTGTGTTGTACATTTTTGAACATGTGTTGACATTTGACAAAGGCACAATGCCGTGCCGAAACGGTATGCCTCCTTTTTAAAATGACTCAATAAATTTGGATGTTTTACTAAGACCAATGAGTGCCTGCATTTTGGATTGTCTGGATGATATGTAGCAGAGCACCGTGGCATTATTTGTACTGGTGAGATTGTGCTTTCCTTAAAGGAACTTTATATATATATATATATATATATATATACACACACACACACACAGAGAAGTGCACTCACAGGAACGAACAACCAGCTCAATACCATTGTTAGCCTGTTTTATTATGATTTACCACCTGGGTGCAACTTCTTTTAGCCCAGTAATGCTTTTCACAGAGTAGAACTTTATATACTGTATGTATATATATATATATATATATATATATATATATATATACTGTATATATGATGTAAATATGTATTTATGAATAAATAGAACATATTCTGCTATATTGAAGAACATTTTAATGTAAAATATTCATATTTTCATGTCGGGTTAGCACACTTGAGAATATACAATTGGATTTGCTGTTTATATGATTATAAATAGGTATCGCTATATACAGAAATCACATTGATTGGAGTGGCCGTGTTAGTTCAGAGATTTCGATATCAAAATAAGAAGAGTATTGCTTTGAGCAATGATACTTTTTCATTGGACTAACTATAGATTTATAAGTTGACAAGCTTTCTGAATAATGCTTTCCTTTCTAAAGTCTGAAGCAGTATTGCTTCAGACTTTAGAAAGGAAGGTATTCTTTCGAAAGCTTGTCAACTTATAAATGTATAGTTAGTCCAATAAAAAAATATCAGTGCTCAAATCAATACTCTTGTTATTTTGATATATACAGAAATAAATACATAGAACATACTCAGCTATATTAGCTCAGCGATATTAGCTCAGAGAGACTTTACTGACAAAGTATTAATAAGGACCTAAAATCAATCTCCAGAGGTCCTTTTGAGGTCTGAAAAACTCTTATAAAAAGAGAGAGAAATATAGCAGACCTTAACCAGCAACCACTTATTTAATTTCCAAATCACAGAATCATACCATGCCAGTCTTGAAGAATAGACATAAGTTCCAACTGCTAAATAACAAGATTTATTCACAATTAATAATTAAATAGCAATAAAAGGTCCCATACTCATGAGGAATCTAGAGTGACACTGTCCATATATAATAGCAAGATTGTAAAGTCACTGTGAATAGCCATTCATCATAAACATGTTCATGAAATCAAGCTGTAACCAATGGATCCTTATACCACCCCAATTCCAAAAAAGGTGTGACAGTATGGAAAATGCAAAAAAATCAAACAAAAAGAGTCATTATTTGATGTTTTACTTTGTGAATTTAATGTATTTTTGAAAATATACAACAATTTTAAATCTGATGACTGCAACACATTCCCAAAAAGTTGGGACAGGGGCAATTTAGGACTAATAGCAATGTGACAAGTTGTAATAAGAAGGTGATGTGAAATAGGTGAGGGAATCTTGTAATCATTGCATATAAGGAGCCTCCAAAAAAGGCCTAGTCCTTCAAGAGCAAGGATGGTACGTGGCTCGCCAATCTGCCAACAGATGTGTCAATTAATAATCCAACACTCTGAGAACAACATTCCCTAAAGAAAAATCAGTAGGATTTTGGGCATTTCACCTTCTACAGTTCACAATATAATTAAAAGATTCAAGGAATCTGGTCAAATCTTGGTCTGTAAAGGACAAGGCCAAAAAACACCTCTGAATGTGAGTGATCTCTAATCCCTCAGACATCACTGTCTCAAAAACTGTCATGAATCTGTAATGGATATCCTGACATGGGCTCGGGAATACTTTGGTAAACATTTGTCAGTCAACACCATTTGTTGCTGCATCCACAGATGCAAGTTAAGGTTTAAATATGCAAAGCAGAAGCCATACATCAACACTGTCCAGAAGCGCTGCCAACTTCTCTGGGCTTGGTCTCATCTGAGATGGACAATGGAATTGTGTTTTGTGGTCTGACGAATCAAAATATCAAATAGTTTTTGGAAAAATCATTCGTCATGTTCTCCGGGCCAAAGAGGCTCAATTCCGGTCTGGCACTGAGTTCCAGAAGCCTGTATAGGTTGAGCAGGTTTGGCTGGTCTTCCAGAAGTTGGCCACCGCCAGAGGTGTGGGGCTTAATACCGGTCCGACACTGACTTCCACAAGCTTGGATAGGCCAAGCAGGTTTTGCCGGTGCCACCAGTGTTTTCGCGCGTTTATGTGACACAATATTTAAACATTGATGATAACTTTAGCGACATAGCTATATAGTTATAAGGTTTATACTTAGTTATTTTTTTGACAGTAGGTGGTTAGATGGGCGAACTTTGCTTTGGACACGTAGACACAAGATCAATATGTTCAAAGCAGTTAAGCACAGGTTTGCGAGGGTGGTAGTTGCATGTTTGTTTTGCCAGCCATCAGCTGCAGAGACAAACATCGTCTGAGCTAGTTAATGTAGGTATTATGAAACTTAGGTATTTACTGCAATATTAAAAGCGTGCCTACACTGAAACTAATTTTTACGTTGTGGAAGCACACTTCGAATAGGCCCCCCACCCTCCGCAGTAAAATGCCAACAAGCGGCGATGTCAACGATGTGGGTGGTGATGTCACGCTCCCATTGACTTCTATGGGAGCGACATCACTGCTCACCAGCATTGCTCAGTCAAGCCCCTTTTTTTCTGATCATTCCGACGGATCGTCGGGCTGCGATGCTGATGAGGGAATCGAATCGGTCCATCAATGTTTTGAACATTGAGGCCTAAATCCACATTAGCTATATATTATATACAGCATTTATTATAATGAGATTAACAACATTTATAATTAATACAATCACAATAAAAAAATTAGCTTTTTTTAGTTTGATTGATGTTTGAATGAATTTAGGATATTTTTGGGGTGCTGAATCCAAAATTACAACAGTTTTGCTGACTTTAATGGCACTAATTTTTGAGATAACGGATACCCCAATATGACCTTGGCTGCTGACATATGCAGCGAGGTTTGGTCTGCCTTTCTACTCTGTAACATTGTTTTTAATGTAGTCTTTAACCTTTTCTTACTTTTAACATTGTTTTGCAAGTTTATACATTGCATATAATTTCATATTCCACCAGAAGTTTGAAATGTGTTTTATTGCACAATGGTAAAGGCTATTCATCTTGTTCAACTGCTCACTGAACAAAACTTAAAGAAGAATATTAAAATATCAAAATTATGAGGATCAGTGGTCTATTTATGTTGATCTAAAGATGGTGAACTTCTTGATTGGGCAGCAAAGTTGATACACAAAGTACCCTTGTTAAATCTGCATGTGGGATTGTAGGGCAAAGCAAGATCATTGGAAAAAAAGGACATGTCCTTTCATGGCCTTGGACAGAGATGGTGCTTGCTTAAAAAAACATTTGTAGATATTCCATGGACAGAATTTTGAAAACTTAAAAGCAAGAATCTTTGATGGTCCTTAAACACAAATCAGAAATGAAGAATTGGGGCAAAACATGCTCGCTAACTTAAAAAATGTCGGTACCAATTTGAGCCTAAAGGTACACTTTCACAATTTCCACTAAGACAGGTTTCTGGATAATCTTGGTGATTTTAGTGAGGAACAAGGTTCCATCAGGATTAGTGGATGGCAGATGAGTCATCTGTCAATCAATTGATGAATATGGTGGGCGGAGGAACGGCGCTTATCGTTCTAGAATTACAAGGTACAAATCTCAGAAGATAAGTATGTACTACACAAACCAAACAAACACATAACAATTACAGATTGAAGGGCAACATCACAACTACACTGATGCAAGAGTCCTTGGTTACAAAGTTCAAAACACCAATGCGCAGGAAATCACATCCCACCTATCGTGCTCCAAATATTACCCTTCAGCCTTGCACCTCATTTTATCGGTGTATCCGCATTGTGTCATCCATGTAACAGAGATCCACCCAAGGGATCAGTAAACAAAAGTATAGGTGATGACGTGACAATAAAACAGTAACATCATACAGTGGGTAAAGAAATCTGCATACTCAAACAGTACTTGTTTAGGCATCTTCAGAAACATATAGTAGACATTATACAATATAGCTTAGTGATATGATTGAGATATATGCAACATAGGAATACAAGTGGGTCCGTTGTGAGCGCAAATAACAACATTTTCAGGCTAAAGCACATAAGAAAAATCAGTGAGCAAACAGACCCAACAACCTTATTCTTCCCTTGTTAAGTATTAATCATCTCTCTAAGGAAGCAATCATAACATTAAATATATACATGGTCTAATATGTATACTGTAGTTACAAAGATAGACATTTCACAGATTTTAGAACACAAATAATAGTTAAATATAATTTTCAATAATAAGATCTGCAGAGCCATTCTCACACATATGTAGGTAGAATCCAAAGCAAAGGCCCTACAGATAGGACAGAGACTACATAACTCTGTCAGAATGTGAGTGCGGAGGAGAAATTACTCTTCCCTTACCGCACAAGAGGGGAGAAGGGGGGGTGGAGTAGTGAGCATTAGACTAGTGATATTATTCTCCACTTATGCTGACCTACACTATGGGCAACATTATTATAGTTAAGATGGGCATTAGGCAATACAAAGAATAAAAAAATTGTTTTAACCTATAAGACCATATAAGTGCTCATGTTAGTGGCTAACGTAAAACTACTCTATACAGTCTTAGTCCCTTCTTGTGTAAAATTAGGATAAATCATCATAGGGCTACACTAGTTGATATGTAACATTCTACTTGGGTATAATGTGTGGTAGATATTCTGTTAGTGGATAGGTAGCAGTCAATAAGCCCAACATCACCCATATACATGCACGATCAATAACATTTTTCCAAAGAGTTATAAAGCTACACTAGCTGATGTGTAACATTCTACTTGGGTATAGTGTGTGGTAGATATGCTGTTAGTAAATGGATAGCAGTCA
Source organism: Bombina bombina (assembly GCF_027579735.1). Taxonomy (NCBI): domain Eukaryota; kingdom Metazoa; phylum Chordata; class Amphibia; order Anura; family Bombinatoridae; genus Bombina; species Bombina bombina. The sequence goes on along the minus strand of NC_069504.1, from coordinate 140,372,022 downwards.
ATAAGCCCAACATCACCCATTTAAATACACAATCAATAAAAATTTTCTAAAGAGTATTAAGATAAGGTCTCCTATTAAATTAGAATATACTAAACTAAACATGTTTAACAGGAATATCAACATATTAACTTGCTACATGCACGCTGGGGAAACTGCTGCTTTCAAATGTAAAGAATTTTGCTTGGAGTATCGCACATATGGAAATGTCTGCGGTGCTAACAGACGGCTGGTCCACATAACTTGGGACCCATAAGTCGGGTCATTCTGGTTAGAGAGCCGTCATTTAGGGTTATGGGGCCAAAGCACTCGAAGGCAGGTCACATAAATAAAAACAAGTTTATCCTATGCCGGTTCGAGTAATAAATAGACCAGCCTGTCCATACGCCTGCAAAGGTGGTTCAGCGAGATTTCCAAACCACAATGTTAGCACAAGTCAGGAGAAAGAGAGAAACAGTCTGCTCTGGAAATTTGCACTGCGTGCGATTAGCTGTCTGCAGGCGCTCAGGGTGCGAGGAGAACTAGCCCACTCTGGTTTTCCAGTAGGGGAGACTCTGCGTAGGTATGGCCCCGCTAATCCCTCCACATCCTTGGGGAGCCAATAGAGGCACGTGTACAGCAAAACGAGTACTTCAAGTCAGCAGGGCAATCGGAAGAATGAGACCATCTGGTAGGGTAAGTCGCCCCTGGGGTTACAAGCTGTTTCTCAGACATCTCCACTGAGCTGTGTTCAATCAACTCGGAGTACCCATCCTCCACGTCTCCCACAGCTGTTCCCCCTTGCAAGCACACACTGCCCATACCCTGCTCCCTCAGATCGGTTGCTCCTCCTAGGTCAGAGGCATAAGGTAAGTGTCCGCTGCTCCCCCGGGCTAGAGCAATCCCAGAGGGGCAGGACACAGCCGATGGAGAATGTCGAGCAGCAATCCACTGGGTAGTGCTCTCTTGGATGTCAGGGGCCACAGCCGTTTCTACATATATTTTGGCGCTGTCATCCTCTGCACCCTGGGGTCTAAGGGACCAAATTAGCCGATCCAGTCTGCTCATTAGTTGGCGGCCATAATCTTCAAAAAGGGCTAGTATAGCCATGTGGAGATCCGCCATGTTTGCGCCACTACAAGATAAGGCCACAATGATTAGCCTTGATGAGCTATAGATGTGCTCCCGGTTGTTTTTCCGATCGCTATACCAGGCTCTTAAATAGGGGTTATAGTATATCTCCCCTTTTCTAGGGGATATCAGATTAGAAAAGAGCCCCAGAATCTTTGTCAAAACCGGGAGCTACAGCACCGTGCATCCACTCACCATGTACTACACATTTGATGAATGAAAGTCTCATTCATTTTTTAAATTCTATCCTATGATGCATCGAAAAGCACTGTTTGTACACTTTTCTTTTATGTGGGTTATCATGACAATCATGTTCCAGGTTTTAGCAGTGGTCTGCCATCATTTGTCTGCCCCATCTGGCTTGATAACTTTCCTCCATCACCTTGCTCAAGTTTACATTCACTTTAAGTGTGATTATCTGAACCTAATTAAAACATATTATTATTATTATTATTCTTTATTTATAAAGCACCAACAGATTCTGCAGTGCTGCCCATGGGTACAAAGATAAAAGTACAAAGGAGAAACAATACAATTTAAGTCAAAATTTTACAGACAAATACAGGGGTAATTGAGAACCCTATTCCCGTGCGAACTTACAATGTAGATCAACAACACAAAGTTACAAATCAGCAACACAAAGTTACTCTAAAATCATTCTAATATTGGGCTAGATTACAAGTGGAGCACTAATGTATCACATGCCTGCAAATTCGCCCTTTTACGGGCGCATGGTAAGTAACCAAGTCATTACAAATGGTAGATTATTGCTACTGCAAGTTTGTGGTAGCAATTAGCACTCCAAAAATTAACCAGAGGTCAGACCTCTGGTTAATTTTAAAAATATCCCCAAAATAATGTGTATTTCCTTATTTAATTTAAAAAAATGTAGCATCTTTATTTTTGTTAAAAATAACTGCACTAAGCAGTTTTTAGGGGTTAAAGTGCATGAGTGTGGGGTGTGCCTTTACGTGCATAGTGGTCTATGGGGACTGAGTAATCTCTGTAAATATATATGTATATGATTATGTACATATATATTAACGCAAACATTGTGCTTGCATAAGCGATATTTTGTGCTCCACTCATAATCTGGCCCACCATTGACAATAAAATCAGTGTTTACCTGTGTAATTTATAGCTTAATAAAATAATAAAAAAATGTATTATCCATCTAATCCAAATGCATATCACAGGCATATAAAAATATCATGGTAAATGTGAGTTCACATTTTGAAAAAGCACATTTAACCTCTTGGCCAATCGGATGTAGGTCTGCGTCATACAGTGCAAAGCCCATCGTACTACATAACGTAGATCTACATCCAACCTTCAGGCAGCCCATGCACTCTCGGTTGTCAAATGACAACCAAAAGCTGCAGTTCCTTTGCTACAGGCATCAGTCTTCATATGGAAATTGAGCACAATCAGTGCCTCGTTACCATATAAAGGCAGATTGCCAGAGCGTTACAGACTGTGACAAGATCTGTGTCATTGCCTTTAACGATCTCTATTGGTGCTGGTGGGAGGTATTTGAGGGATGAAAGAAAGCTGGTGGCTAGCACAGGGGAGGGGGAGGTATTAGGAGGGAGGTGTGGGACCCTACCTACAGAAAATAAAGTTTTAAACGGAGAGGGGATGCTACACTACAGAAAAATAGGGAATAAGCGTGCGGGCGACCCGTGCACTTCTGAAAAACAATACATTTGTAAAATTATAAGGGCCAGATTACCAGTGTAATTATTGCTTACACTTGCACTTGCTCTAACTCTGCTCGAATTTGGATTCTTGTGCGTGTTATATACCGTGTGTATTACAAACCGAAAGTAAAATTTTTTTGCTTGAGTGCTAACCCAACACATGGAAAAAGCCTGTTACAATATCGCGACCGTGAACATGATTGTATTTTCTCAAGTACGCTAACCCAACATTAAATATTAGTATTTAACATTCCAATGTTCTTCACATAGCAGAATATGTTCTATTTATTCTTAAATACATATTTCTATAAATATATGAGTTTTTTTAGTAAAATATATATCTATACCTATAAATATATATGAATAGATATAGATATATAGATATATGGGAAAAGAAGAGAACATGTAAAGAGATTTGATAGCGCTGGTTCTGTGGTTTCAGTCTCTGAGGAAGAAGGAATCATTTAAAAAGCCTTTGAAACGCGTTAGACAAGACAAACAAACTTTATCCAGATACCAGAGGACCCGGGTTGGTTTCATTCCTGCTACTGTGGATTACTAAGGCTTACGGGTGAAAATCCAGTACGGTGTGTACAGAGAGTGATCTTTATCTGTATATACAGACCCCCAAGAGCCTTTTAAATACCTCACATCTCTCTTGAGGTTATCGAGTGTAAGCAGGCATTTTTATAGTGTGTGTGTTTATGTGAATAAAGTTTACCATAGTTCTTAAAACAGTATCACACTATTTGCGGCTTCTTTCTTTGCATATTCGTTCCTGGAGGGATTGACCATACTCTGAGAAGGAACAGACACAAAGGGGCAGAGGGAACACTGACCGCTGTCAGTGCTTTAAAGATTTCACCTTACATCAAGAGGGAAGCAGATTTACATAGGAGTTGATTTATGCTGTGCAAACATCTTACCTCATAAGATTGAGGTTTTATCCTGTAAGTTTGAATTGCTGCCATATTCACTAAAATTGTATATAAATAGACTTTTCATACAAACTTGAAAACAACAGCATATGTATCCCATGAATTTATGTTGATATTTGTTTTTATTATGTATTTCCATCTCTAAGAGCATTTCAAATTTTGACCTACAGTATACAGACATCCCAACTCTCCCTGAAGTTCAGGGAGTCTCCCTGATTGTAATAGCAGCTCCCTGATGCCAGCAAATGGAATGCAATCTCCCTGAAACTACAAGTACCATGATCCAATGTGGCCGAAATCCAGAAAAGTGTTTCTTTAAGGAATGCCTTTAGTTGCTGGGACGTTATAGAACCCTCAAAGCATGCATCAGTAACCAAAAAGCCCCCACTGATTTTAATGAAATAAAACACAAATACTACCTTATTTATTGCACGTAATTAAACTTCATATTCTAAAATATTTAAGCATTCAACAAGCGTTCGATCACTGGAAAATAGGTTTGTTGTATGTGGTTGTGCAATAAAGCTACTTTTTTTAATGTGACTATAGTGAGAAGCTACTTTAATGATAAGTTTCTATCTTATTTGGGGTTTAAAGGTGTCCAATATATAACTGGGGGGGGGGGGGGGTTGCACAGTAGCGGGTGAAGCCACCTCCCTGAAATGAGTTTTTGCAGGTTGGGATGTCTGAGTATATACCCATTATTATAAGTATACAGTAGTATATTAATAAGAATCTAAACCACAGAACCAGCGCTAACAAATCTCTTTACATGTTCTCTTTTTTTCCCATTTTTTTCCTGGGAGAGTGATTACTGTAAAGGAAAAAGCTATTTTCCTTTCAGTTCCCATTCCCCTTAAAGGGATAGCAGCTTAATGGTTTGGTTTTTGTTTATTTGGGAATTTCTGCCTCCTAGTATTTTTTCAGTCTCACTTTTTCTAGCACCTTAGTTTTTTTCTGCTTTTTGTTTCATATATAGATATATATATAGAAATATCTGTTTAAAAATATGAGTGTATCGCTAATTATCGCTTATGCTTACGCTAACTCTGCTCGACTTTGGATTCTTCTGTGTGTTGGATACCACATGTATTACAAGTTGAAAGTCAAACATTTTTTTTGAGTGCTAACCCAACACGCATAAAAAGCCTAAGTTACAATATTGCGACTGCGTTAACATATTCCCCTATAGACTTCAATGCAGCGTGAAAGGTGGAAAAAACAAACAAACAAACCATAAGTCGCGCAAACTTGATCGCATTTTTTTTAAAGTGAGGTAACCCAAAATTAAATATAAATATTTAACATTCCAATGTTCTTCACATAGCATAATATTTTCCATTTATTCTTAAATACATATTTCTATAAATATCTGAGTTTTTTTTTGTAAAATATATATCTATACCTATAAATATATATGTTTACTGTATATATAGATATAGATATATGGATATATATAGGAACATCTATTCAAAAATACTTATAACATATATCCTTATGTAGAACATTGGATTGTTAAATATTTACATTACATACATAGTTAAACACTAAAATAAATATAAATAATGCTTACAAATTATTATACATGCTTTCAGCTACTTAACTGCAAATGGCTCAATTGCATATATATATACAGTATATATATATATATATATATATATATATATATATATGCAAATGTATGTGTTTATATGTGTTTTACTGCATATTGACTAGAGATGTTTGTCACAGTATTAATTAATTTACTGTATTTATTTTTAAGGGATTAATAATTACCTTACAGCTAGATTACGAGTTTTGCGTTATGAGTCAAATAGCATTGTTATGGCCCATAATGCTTAATTTTCCCTAACGCTGCTATTACGAGTCTTGTCGGTATAGGTGTACCTCACACCTTTTAGCCCGTCACGCAACGTCAGTACCGTCCTTTTTCAATGGGACTCCCATAGCGCCGGTATTACAAGTTTGCCTGGGAGGCCAAACAGTGAGCGGTACACTCTATAACCAAAAGATCCATACCACCATCTAAAGTCAGTAGTTATGAGTTACAACGCTGTACCATAAAACTCATAACTAAAGTGTTAAAAAGTACACTAACACCCATTAACTACCTATTAACCCCTAAACCAAGGCCCTCAAGCATCACAAACACTATAATAAATTTATTACCATGCCACCACTATTAAAATGTATTAACCCCTATTCCGCTGCTCCCTGACATCGTCTCCACTATAATAAAACTATTAACCCTTAAACTGCCGCCCTCCTGCATCGCAAACACTATTTAAATATTATTAACCCCTAATCTACCGTCCGCCCACACTGCCACTATAATAAATGGATGATGACTTCGCCGGCTGGATGGATCCTTTAAGCGGGACTTCAAGAACGGTAAGTGGATCGTCGGGGGTTAGTGTTAGGTTTTTTTAAGGTTTTTTTTTTGGTTGGGTTTTATTTTTAGTTTAGGGTTTGGGCATGTGAAAGAGCTAAATGCCCTTTTAAGGGCATTGCCCATACAAATTCCCTTTTCAGGGCAATCGGGAGCTTAGTTTTTTTTTAGATAGTTATTTTATTTGGGGGGGTTGGTTGTGGTGGTGGTGGGTTTTACTGTTGGGGGGTGTTTGTATTTTTTTTTACAGGTAAAAGAGCTGTTATCTTTGGTGCAATGCCCTACAAAAGGCCCTTATAAGGGCCTTTGGTAGTTTATTGTAGGTTAGGGTTTTTTTTTATTTTGAGGGGGCTTTTTTATTTTGATAGGGCTATTATATTAGGTGTAATTATTTTTTATTTTTGATAATTTGTTTCTTATTTTTTGTAATTTAGTGTTTGTTTTTTATGTAATTTAGTTATTTTTATTTTTAGTCATTTTATTTTTTTTGTAATGTTAGGTTTTAGTGTAAGGCAGGTTAGGTTTTATTTGACAGGTAAGTTTGTATTTATTTTAACTAGGTAGTTAGTAAATAGTTAATAACTATTTACTAACTAGTCTACCTAGTTAAAATAAATACAAACTTATCTGTAAAATAACAATAAAACCTAAGCTAGCTACAATATAACTATTAGTTATATTGTAGCTAGCTTAGGTTTTATTTTACAGATACGTTTGTATTTAGTTTAAAATAGTTATTATTTAGTTAATAATTGTAATTTTAGTTTAGCTGTATTTTAATTTTGTTAAAGTTAGGGGGTTGTTAGGCTTAGGGTTACGTTAGGGTTAGGGTTAGGTTTAGGGGTTAATGGATTTATTTAGTGGTAGTGATGTGGGAGGCCAGATGTTTAGGGGGTTAATAACTTTAGTATAGTGGCAACGACATCGGGAGCTGCAGATTAGGGGTTAATAGTTTTATGTAGGTGGCGGCAATATCGGTGGCGGCAGATTAGGGGTTAATAAATGTATGTAGAGGGCGGCGATATCGGTGGCGGCAGATTAGGGGTTAATAACTGTATGTAGGTGGTGGTGATGTCGGGGGTGTCAGATTAGGGGTTAATAACTGTATGTAGGTGGCAGCGATGTCGGGATGGCAGATTAGGGGTGTTTAGACTCAGGGTTTATGTTAGGGTGTTAGGTATAAATGTAACTTTTTCTTTCCCCATAAACATCAATGGTGCTGCGTTACGGAGCTTTTCATTCCGCGATCGCAGGTGTTAGGCTCTTTTTTTTGCCAGCTCTCCCCATTGATGTCTATGGGGGAAGCGGGCATGAGCATGTCAAAGCAGCGCTTGATTTTGGTTCAGTATGGAGCTCAACACAACCATATCGCCCGCACAAGCCTGCTTTTTTAAAACTTGTAATAGCAGCGCTATAGGGGGGTGAAATAACGTCGCTTTTGTGGAGATCATTAAAATCCCTATAGCGCTCAAATCACGCAATCTAGCTGTTCTCCAGAGCACATAAAAGTAAGAATTATAGCTACAGGTGAACCTTTCTTTATTAAACATACTGTAAAATAAATAGATATAATCCATGGATTATTTAGAATATTTTAAAGTATGTTTATTCATTTTTAATATTTAATACTTTTAATATTTTTTTTTTATATTTTATATGTAATATTTCAATAAAGCTCCATAAGAATATTAAGTTCATATGTGCAGTAACCAAACAACGTTAAGATCTATATTGAGAAACGCTATGCACAAAACACATACAGGTAGATTACAAATTATGCGTGCTAGAAGGTTTTTAACAAATGCAACAAAAGTTGCATTATTTCACCCTTCATAGCGCTGCCATTACAAGTTTTGAAACAGCTGGCTTGTGCATGCGATATGGTTGCATTGAGCTCCATACCACACAAAATACAAGCATTGCTTTGTCAGAAAAAAATTAACACCTGGAATGAAAAGCTCCGTAACGCAGCCCCATTGATGTCTATGGGGAAAAAAAATAACACCCTAACATAAAACCCACGTCTAAACACCCCTAATCTGCTGCCCCCGACATCATCAACACCTACATAATGTTATTAACCCTTAATCTGCCGCTCCTGATATCGCCACCACCTAAATAAATCTATTGACCCCTAATCTGCCGCTCCCGATATCGCCGCCACTATACTAAAGTTATTAACCCATATTCCCCTGCACCCCAACATTTCCCACACTATAATAAATATATTAACCCCTATTCTGCTGCTCCCCGACATTGCCGCCACTAAAAAAGTTATTAACCCCTAAACTTCTGGCCTCCCACATCACTACAACTAAATAAACCTATTAACCCCTAAACTGCCAGCCCCCCACATAGCAACATCCTAAATTAAACTATTAACCCCTAAACCTAACCCTAACACCCACTAACTTTAGCATAATTAAAATAGAGCTAAATTAAAGTTACAATTATTAACTAAATAATACCTATTTAAAACTAAATACATATTTACCTGTGAAATAAAACTAATAGTTATATTGTAGCTAGCTTAGGTTTTATTTTTATTTCACAGGTAAGTTTGTATTTATTTTAACTAGGTAGACTAGTTAGTAAATAGTTATTAACTATTTACTAACTACCTAGTTAAAATAAATACAAACTTACCTGTGAAATAAAACCTGCCTTACACTAAAACCTACCATTACAAAAAATAAAAAACCTACCATTACAAAAAATAAAAAAACACTAAAATTACAAAAAATAAAAAACCTACCATTACAAAAAATAACAAAGGAAATGATCCAAAACAATAAAAAGTATTCCTATTCTAATATCCTTTAAAAAAAAAAAAACACCCCCAAAATAAAAAACCCTAATCTATAATAAACTACCAAGTACCCTTAAAAGGGCCTTTTGTAGGGCATTGCCCTAAAGATAACAGCTCTTTTCCTACAAAAGAAAAACAAACTCCCCCTAACAGTATACAAACCCCACCCCCCAAAACCACAAAATAAAGTAAAGTAAAACCTAATCTACCCATTTCCCTGAAAAGGGCATTTGTATGGGCATTGCCCTTAAAAGGGCAATCAGCTCTTTTTCCTGTCCTTAAAAGGACATTCAGCTCTTTTAAGAAATGCCCAACCCCTAAGCTAAAAATAAAAACCCACCCCAAAACGAAAAAAAAAAACATTACACAAAATTACAAACAAATTATCCAAAAAAATTAAAAAATTATTCCTATTCTAATACCCATTTAAAAAAAAAAAACTAATCTAGAATAAACTACCAATAGCCCTTAAAAGGGCCTTTTGTAGGGCATTTCCCTAAAGATATCAGCTCTTTTTCTAAACAAAATACAAAGACCCACTAACATTACAAACCCCCACCCCCCCAAACCCACAAAATAAAAAAAAATAAAAAAATATCTAAAAAACCTTATCCACCCATTGCCCTGAAAAGGGCATTTGTATGGATAGTGCCCTTAAAAGGGTCATTTAGCTCTTTTTCTTGCCCTTAATAGTGCATTTAGCTCTTTTAAGAAATACCCAACCACTATTCTAAAAAAGAAACCCAAAAAACCTTAAAAACACCTAACACTAACCCCTCTTTAGGTACTCACAGTTGCTTCATCCTGGCGGCTCCATCTTCATCCAGACGGCTCCATATTCATCCCGGTGGCATTTTCTATCTGCATCCTGGTGTCGCGTAGCAGGTCCATCCTGAAGACATCTGGCCCGGAGCATCCTCTTCATAAGGTCACCGCCGTATACTGAATCTTCAATGCAAGGGATGCAATTCAAAATGTCGTCCCTTGCATTGCTATTGGCTGATTTGATTTTGGAAATTCAAATCTGCCAATAGGATGAGAGCTTCTGAAATCGTATTGGCTGTTCAAAAAGGCCAATAGGATTAGAGCTTCAGAAATTCTATTGGCTGTTCAAATCACATGCCTATGCTCAAAGGAAAAGCAACTCTGAGTCTCTGATAAGGAGAGGGCTCTTCGCATGCCCTACTGATTATACTTTCCAGGGATCCACAAAGCAACAGAAAGTTCTTCCGGCTGTTTGAGCACTTAGTGCAGGCGCATGCTAAAATCGCTTAGCCAGGTTAGATAAAAAACAGTCCTGCACTGGTAAACCCAGGTAAACCCAGGAAGGATTCACTTACGGTTCCAGAGCTATTCAACGTAAAGGCCAGCCACTTTGGTATTAAACCCTTGATGCTGGTTTGAGCTGCCAAACATAAGCTGCTGATCCGAACCACTCAATGAAGTGCCAACCACACTATGCTGATAGTTTCAACAGGATTGTGGTATTTTCTGAACTGTGTTTAGGCTCGCTTTCAACCTCTCGTGTTAGCAGATCCAGGCTGCGGACAACTTCCCAAAGGTGCTGGGGAGCATGGTTCACAGAGAACCAACTTTCACTCACACAGGTGAGCTCTCCACTGCGGACTGATGACACGTTTAGCCCCTCCCCTTGCGGGCTGGCACAGGGCTTCGTCAGATATCGCTTGCATTAACACACATTGCTTAAGTAGCGTATCACAGGGTCTGTTACAACCCACTTTCTTAAAGGCAAACATACATTCTTGCAACTTAGAATACAAAGTTGCAATTATATCATTACAGTTGCCTAAATCTGAACATGGCATTCAACTCAGCGAATACTAGACATATATTTACAAATTATTTACAGAAAGTGAAACAAATAACGAAATAGAGATACATAGTTTAGTGGTTTATCTGAATCTTTCTCTTAATGGACTGCTTTTAAAATCAGACCATTGATCTGCTATTCACCAAGTGGAGGTAGAGGTTTATCTTTATTTCAAAAACAGGATGCTAGAGAAAACTTGCAAACTCAATTTTGTAACTTAAACCTCCAGGTGTCAATGTTATCCACTTTGCTTCTTTCTGAAACAATACCCTGTCAGTAGTACCTCCTCTCCTCCTACTTTTGACATGTTCAATAGCAATCACTGACAAATCATCAATGCTTGATCCATGTTTCTCCTGAAAATGTCTCCCTATGAGACTATCAATGTTCACCTTTTTTATATAATTTCTGTGTTCCCTGATTCTCTCTTTTATTTCCATTGTGGTTTTTCCCACATAGAAACGGGGCATGAGCAGTAAAGATCACCCGTGTGGTATTGCAAGTAATCCACTGTTTAATTATAAACACGTGTGTTCACATTCATGAAAAACATTTTAGTTTTCATCAGACTACTGCAATACACACATTTCCCACAGGGGTGGCTTCCCACTCTAGGCCGTGCAGCTGTTAACCAGTTTTTTGTAGGGGTTCCCTTTTCACATTAACTATGAACCAGGCTACCCCTTAAGCTTAATGCCCTTTTTGCTGTAAGAAGTGGGTAGTCTGGGATGATTCCATCAAGAGAGCTATCTGCCTGGAAGATATGCCAATTTTTCTTGAGGATGGATCTAATCTTTCCCCAGTGGCTGATTAAACATCAGCCCACAGTGGAGAGCTCACCATTGTGAGTGAAAGTTGGTTCTCTATGTACAGTGCTCCCTAGCACCGTTAGGGCAGCCTGGATCTGCTAACACAAAAGGTTGGAAGCAAACCTAAACACAGTTCAGAAAGTACTGCAATCCTGTGGAAACTATCAGCATAGTGCAGTTGGCACTTCATTGAATAGTTTGAATCAGAAGCTTACGTTTGGCAGCTCAAACCAGCATCAATGGTTTAACACCGAAGTGGCCGGCTTTTACGTTGAATAGCTCTGGATCCGTAAGTGAATCCTTCATGGGTTTTCCAGTGCAGGACTCTTATTTTTCATCTAACCTGGCTAAATGATTTGAGCGTGCACCTGCACTAAGTGCTCAAACAGCATCATGAACTTTCTGTTGTTTTGTGGATCTCTGGAAAGTATAATCAGTAGGGCGTGTGAAAGCACTAAGTGACGTCTCCTTATTAGAGACTCAGGGTTGCTTTTCCTTTGAAGAGTACACATAGGCATGTGAAAATTTTCCATTTTGGTATTAGATGTTTTACCTGTGCCATGGATGGTCTGATCAATTATAATTGGAGAATCATTAGACTCTGATTCATGAAAAAATCTTTTTAGTGCTAATTTGCAAACAAACTTGTTTATATCAAGCAATGTAGAGAAAGGGGAAAATACATGAGTGGGAACAAAACCCAAACCCCTTGAAAGCACTCTCTCGTGATCATTATTTAAGGGAAAATTAGACAAATTAAGCACTGCAAGTTTTAGTCCTTCTTTTGTCTTCTTTTGGAGGCCCTTCTGCCTTCTCCTCCTTACTGCTCGTCTTGTTCTTTTCCTTTCCCTAAAGGGACATCTTTATTTTTAATCTTGGGACATGTAACTTGCTCCTTAACTTTTGCGTTCTTATTCTGTATAGCCTGTAATGACAAAGAGGTTTGGGGAGAGAGAGAAGAGGAGGAAGAAGAGGATGTATCTGCATCACTATTATCAGAAAAGGCTGAGTTTGGTTCTGAAGTATCAGCTTCTGTAGAAGAAAAATGAACTCTGCGATCTTTGGTCTTATTCTTCAGAATAGATTTCGGTACTGATTGAGGTGTAGAAGTTTTTTTTCATCCAGTGACCCTTGTTCTTATCTTTGACCTTATTTTCCAGTATGTTTGCCAGGAGTCACATTGGAATCTGTGGCATCACCATCTTGGTCATGACTTTTTTGAAAGCGTCTGTTGTCACCTAGAGTGAATTTTCTACGTCTCCCCATAAACCTAGACCAATCATAAACCTTATTATTGGAATAGTCCTCTTGATCACGGTTAAATTTCAGCCCTTTGAGAATAGCTAGATCATCATCAGATTTCTTAATCTTCGCCTTCATGGCTTTTTCAAATCAACATATTTTTCATCCGTTTTATGATTCTTTAATTCCACTTTGACAGATTTAATTCGCCCTTGCAGAGCCTCACGTTTATTGTTTTTGCTCTTCACTAGAATATTTAATAGAGAAATGGAGCATGTAGTAAGTGCTTCTTTCCATTCTTGTGTCAGGCTCTCATCCTCCAGCTCATATGAGGGAAACTTTCTAATCCGTAGGCCTCTTGGGACTCTCTTGAAACTAATATAGTGTCCAAAAGCCACTGTATCCCACATTAAATGCAGGTCAGAAAGTAGCAGTCTTTCCAACTGATTAAACAGGCTTTTTACATCTCTGTTAATAGTTTCACTGCCATTTTTCTGTTTCACTTTGCAAGCAGTATTAGTTTAGCATTGTTTGACATTGTTAAACTTAAGTAACTATCGTGTAAGTTCCTTTTTCTTGTGTATCTAATTTGTATTTACTTACGTTGTCACTACCATAAATGAGTATTTTACTCTGATCGGTAGTGGCAGGGTTTTTATTCACCTTGTTCATACTCATTCACTATCCTATGACTAAGTGCTGCAAGGCATGAAAAGCGTAAGGCCATGCCCCCTCCTCATGCATGTTGTTTTTTGTGTCTTCTTTTATTCATGGATTAAAGCTTCGCTTTTATTGCAATCCTGGTGTGCTGCCTTTTCGTTCTTTGTAATTTTGTTTTGTCTGTCAAACAACACATTCTCCCAAAATGATTTTGGTTTCCTCAGGTGAGTTTTGGCAAACTACAATCTGGCTTTTTTATGTTTCTGTGTCAGCAGTGGGGTCCTCTTGGTTCTCCTACCATAGCGTCCCTTTTCATTCAGATGGCTACGAATAGTGCGAGCTGACACATTTGTATCCTGTGTATGAAGGTCAGCTTGAATTTGTCTGTTTGTTGATCAAGGTTCTTTATCCAACATTCGAACAATCCTTCATTGCAATATTTGATACATTTGTCTCTTTTGTCCACGTCCAGGGAGATTAGCTATAGGGCCATGGGCTGTAAGCATTTTGAAAATTTTGCACACACAGTGGACACAGGAACATTAAGATCTATGCAGCTGGATTTGTAACCTTGAGATTGTCGATGCTTTCCCACAATTTTTGTTCTCAAATCCATAAACAATTGTTTGCTGCTCTTTCTCTTCTCCTTGCCCAGTGTGGCACACAGAGATACAAAACAGAAAGGTTGAGTACATTTTTCACCATTTTAACTGGTTGCCAGAGTGATTTACATATTGTCAGCACCTGTTAATTGATACAGGTGAGTTTAATTAGAAATTTCAGAAGCATCTCAAACTTGAAATGCAATTATTTCATACAATTTTGAGACGGTGCAAATCATTTTGTCCAGTCCATTTTTGGAGTTTTGCATGGAATGTGACAGATTTGGCTTTTTTCTCCACTTTTTTGTGTCATACCAATACAAAGAAAAGAAATAAACATAAAAATGCCTAAAAATTTGTAGTTGCAACAATTTTCTGTGCAAAGCGGTGCATTATCTGACAGAAATGTAGGGTTGCCAATATTTTTGGCCATGAATATACAGGTGAAACTCGAAAAATTAGAATATTGTGCAAAAGTTCATTTATTTCACTAATGCAACTTAAAAGGTGATACTAATATATGAGATAGACTCATTACATGCAAAGCAAGATAGTTCAAGCCATGATTTGTCATAATTGTGATGATTATGGCTTACAGCTCATGAAAACCCCAAATCCACAATCTCAGAAAATTAGAATATTGTGAAAAGGTGCAATATTCTAGGCTCAAAGTGTCCTACTCTAATCAGCTAATTCTGCAAAGGGTTCCTGAGCCTTTAAATGGTCTCTCAGTCTGGTTCAGTAGGAATCACAATCATGGGAAAGACTGCTGACCTGACAGTTGTGCAGAAAACCATCAATGGCACCCTCCATAAGGAGGGAAAGCCTCAAAAGGTAATTGCAAAAGAAGTTTGATGTTCCCAAAGTGCTGTATCAAAGCACATTAATAGAAAGTTATGTGGAAGGGAAAAGTGTGGAAGAAAAAGGTGCACAAGCAGCAGGGATGACTGCAGCCTGTTGAGCATTGTCAGGAAAAGGCCATTCAAAAGTGTTGGGGACTTTCACAAGGAGTGGACTGAGGCTGGAGTCAGTGCATCAAGAGCCACCACACACAGACGGATCCTGGACATGGGCTTCAAATGTCGTATTCCTCTTGTCAAACAACTCCTGAACAACAAACAACGTCAGAAGTGTCTTACCTGGGCTAAAGAAAAACAGACCTGGTCTGTTGCTCAGTGGTCCAAAGTCCTCTTTTCTAATGAGAGCGAATTTTGCATCTCATTTGGAAACCAAGGGCCCAGAGTATGGAGGAAGAATGGAGAGGCACACACTGCAAGATGCTTAAAGTCCAGTGTGAAGTTTCCACAGTCTGTGTTGATTTGGGGAGCCATGTCATCTGCTGGTGTTGGTCCACTGTGCTTCATTAAGTCCAGGTTCAATGCAGCCATCTACCAGGAGATTTTGGAGCACTTCATGCTTCCTTCCGCAGACAAACTCTATGGGGGTGCTGACTTCATTTTTCAGCAGGACTTAGCACCTGCCCATACTGCCAACAGCACCAAAACCTGGTTCAATGTCCATGGGATTACTGTGCTTGATTGGCCAGCAAACTCACCTGACCTGAACCCCCATAGAGAATCTATAGGGCATTGCCAAGAGAAAGATGAGAGACATGAGACTGAACAATGCAGAAGAGCTGAAGGTCGCTATTGAAGCATCCTGGTCTTCCATAACACCTCAGCAGTGCCACAGGCTGATAGCTTCCATGCCACGCCGCATTGAGGCAGTAATTGCTGCAAAAGGGGCCCAAACCAAGTACTGAGTACATACAGACCCCTAGTTATCATCAAGCCGTTAACCTCAAATATGCTGGAATTCCGCAGCGTATTTGTGGCGAGGCTGATTCACCTTAGTTATCAAGCCCTAGACACCGGCAAAAGTAGAATTTTGTGACGTAAGCTTCGATCCGCCGGACTCAGTCTGACACAGATTGATTCTTACGTCATTCCAGATGTTCCGCACACAAGTTCGGCACAATCTGACTACTTTTTCTAGTTATCAAAAAACTAGCAGGTATGCTCGGCACTTTTCCGGCCCAGCGTACCTGGTTTTCAAACCGCCGCCCTGGAGGTGGCAGATTCCATAGGAACCAATGGGAGTCTGACCATAGCGAAAGTTCATGTTCGCTGCTGCCAGACATCCCTATGATTCCTATGGGAGCTGTCTACACCTAACACCCTAACATGTACCCCGGGTCTAAACACCCCTAATCTGTCCCCCCCTACACCGCCGCAACTAAATAAATGTATTACCCCCTAAACCGCCGCTCCCGGAGCCCACCGCCACTCTAATAAATCTATTAACCCCCAAACCGCTGCTCCCGGACCCTGCCGCCACCTA
Organism: Bombina bombina; assembly: GCF_027579735.1. Taxonomy (NCBI): domain Eukaryota; kingdom Metazoa; phylum Chordata; class Amphibia; order Anura; family Bombinatoridae; genus Bombina; species Bombina bombina. The sequence continues at coordinate 140,355,595 of NC_069504.1, read as the reverse complement.
CATAATACCTATTAACCCCTATCCTGCCCCCCTACACTGTCGCCACCTATAATAAAGGTATTAACCCCTATCCTGCCGATCCCGGACCCCGCCACAACTAAATAAATTGTTTAACCCCTAAACCGCCGCACCCGGACACCGCCGCCACCTATATTAAACTTATTAACCCCTAATCTGCCCCCCCCTACACTGTCGCCACCTATAATACATTTATTAACCCCTATCCTGCCCCCCTACACCGCTGCCACTGTAATAAAATTATTAACCTCTAAACCTAAGTCTAACACTAACCCTAACAACCCCCTAACTTAAATATTAATTAAATAAATCTAAATAATATTTCTCTTATTAACTAAATTAATCCTATTTAAAACTAAATACTTACCTTTAAAATAAACCCTAATATAGCTCCAATATAAATAATAATTATATTGTAGCTATCTTAGGATTTATTTTTATTTTACAGGCAACTTTCAATTTATTTTAACTAGGTACAATAGCTATTAAATAGTTATTAACTATTTAATAGCTACCTAGTTAAAATAAAGAGAAATTTACCTGTAAAATAAAAACTAACCTAAGTTACAATTACACCTAACATTACACTATACTTTAATAAATTAATCCTATTTAAAACTAAATACTTACCTGTAAAATAAACCCTAAGATAGCTACAATGTAATTAATAATTACATTGTAGCTATTTTAGGATTTATATTTATTTTACAGGTAACTTTGTATTTATTTTAGCTAGTTAGAATAGTTATTAAATAGTTATTAACTATTTAATAACTACCTAGCTAAAAGAAATACAAAATTACCTGTAAAATAAATCCTAACCTAAGTTACAATTAAACCTAACACTACACTATCATTAAATTAGTTAAATAAATTAGCTACAAATAACTACAATTAAATTCAATTAAATAAACTAACTAAAGTACAAAAAATAAAAAAGCTAAGTTACAAAAAATAAAAAAAAATAAGTTACAAACATTTCAAAAATATTACAACAATTTTAAGCTACTTACACCTAATCTAAGCCCCCTAATAAAATAACAAAGCCCCCCAAAATAAAAAAAATTCTCTACCCTATTTTACATTAAAAAGTTACCAGCTATATTACCTTACCAGCCCTTAAAAGGGCCTTTGGTGGGGCATGCCACAAAGAAAACAGCTCTTTTGCCTGTAAAATAAAAATACACCCCCCCCCCAACATTAAAACCCACCACCCACATACCCCTAATCTAACCCAAACCCCCTTAAATAAACCTAACACTACCCCCTTGAAGATCTTCCTACCTTGAGCCGTCTTCAGCCAGCCGACCACCGATGGAACCAAAGAGGAGATCCAGAGCGGCAGAAGTCATCATCCAAGGGGCGCTGAAGAAGTCTTCCATCCAATTGAAGTCAACATCCAGGCGGCGCCGAAGAAGTCTTCCATCCGATTGAAGTCTTCATCCAAGCGACGTCTTCAATCTTCATCCGGAGCGGATCCATCTTCAGACGAGCCGACACGGAGCCATCCTCTTCTTCTTATTTGTAGCTAATTTATTTAACTAATTTAATGATAGTGTAGTGTTAGGTTTAATTGTAACTTAGGTTAGGAGTTATTTTACAGGTAATTTTGTATTTCTTTTAGCTAGGTAGTTATTAAATAGTTAATAACTATGTAATAACTATTCTAACTAGCTAAAATAAATACAAAGTTACCTGTAAAATAAATATAAATCCTAAAATAGCTACAATGTAATTATTAATTACATTGTAGCTATCTTAGGGTTTATTTTACAGGTAAGTATTTAATTTTAAATAGGATTAATTTATTAAAGTATAGTGTAATGTTAGGTGTAATTGTAACTTAGGTTAGTTTTTATTTTACAGGTAAATTTCTCTTTATTTTAACTAGGTAGCTATTAAATAGTTAATAACTATTTAATAGCTATTGTACCAAGTTAAAATAAATTGAAAGTTGCCTGTAAAATAAAAATAAATCCTAAGATAGCTACAATGTAATTATTATTTATATTGTAGCTATATTAGGGTTTATTTTAAAGGTAAGAATTTAGTTTTAAATAGGATTAATTTAGTTAATAAGAGAAATATTATTTAGATTTATTTAATTAATATTTAAGTTAGGGGGGTGTTAGGGTTGGGTTACACTTAGGTTTAGGGGTTAATAAATTTATTATAGGTGGCAACGGTGTAGGGGGGGCAGATTAGGGGTTAATAAGTTTAATATAGGTTGCGGCAGGGTCTGGGAGAGGCGGTTTAGGGGTTAAACTATTTATTTAGTTGCGGCAAGGTCCGGGATCTGCAGGATAGGGGTTAATAACTTTATTATAGGTGGCGGCGGTATAGGGGGGGGCAGGATAGGGGTTACTAGGTATAATGTAGGGAGCGACGGTTTAGGGGTTAATACATTTATAAGAGTTGCAGCGGGGTCTAGGAGTGGCGGTTTAGGGGTTAATAACTTTATTTAGTTGCGTGGGGCTCTGGGGGCGCCGGTATAGGGGGTAGAACAGTGTAGTTAGTGTGGTTGCTTAGTGACAGCTTGTCAATAAAGCTGTCAAAAAGCCGAAGAGCAGCAAGATCGGATGAGTGATAACTATCACAGTCGCCCCGTACTTGGCCCCGTACTTGGTGCGCGGCTTTTTGACAGCTTTATTGATAACTTTGGCAAAATTTTTCAGGTCCATGGCGGCAATGGTAGGCGAGCTTAGGCGGGCGTATTGGGGCGGGCGAAGGCAGGTAAAGTAGACACGTTGATAACTAGAGGCCACAGTATGCATGCTTATACTTTTCAGAGGTCCGATATTGTTCTATTTACAATTCTTATTTTATTGATTGCATGTAATATTCTAATTGTCTGAGATTGTGGATTTGGGTTTTTCATTAGCTGTAAACCCTAATCATTACAATTATGACAAATCATGGATTGAACTATCTTGCTTTGCATGTAATGAGTCTATCTCATATATTAGTTTCATCTTTTAAGTTCCATTAGTGATATAAATTAACTTTTGCACAATATATATATATCTTTTTTCCCTAACACCTGGGCACCCGTATCATTGATTTCTTATAACTTTTTTATGGATTTTTTTTTTATAATTATTATTAAATAGTGTTGTTATGAGTGTAACTGTAATTTTCTGACACTTTTTATTCAAGTGTATCAGCTAACCAGAGTTCTGCGGTTACGCTAACCTGACGCACGTTAAATTTAATTGAACTTTCAAATTGAAATATGCACGCTACTTCTGGCATGCGCAAACACCCATGATAAACCCCTTATCATCAGCGCATAACAGTTAGCACTACACTTGTAATCTAGCCCTAAACTGGGTTCTGACAGACAGCTTCCAGTAGCTAAGCTAGCGGACACTATCGGGAGGGGGAGGTTTAGAGAACGGTTTGGGAAGGATTAGGGAGATGGGAGGGTAAGAAAATAAATAAATAAATAAATAAATAAAGCATTTATTTAAAAAAGAAATAAACCCTAAAACATCATAATGGCACACTGTCTGCCATCCAGTACCTAAGACAGGGGTGAGGAGTGTTGGTGGGGGGGGGCTGTTTAAAACAGATAAGGGAGGTGTCAGATGGCAAATACAATCCTTACCCTAGAATAATGTTACCCTTCCCAGCTAACTAATTAACCTCTTCAATGCTGGGAATTTCATAAGTGTGGTGCGCAGCTGCAGTTAGCAGCCTTTTAATGATCAAAAAGCAAAAGCAAAGCTATGCATGCCTGCTATTTCAGAGCAAAGGGGATTGTAGAGAAACTTTTACATCCATTAATCTTATGGCTGCAGTAGTTTCAGAGAGAAAACCAAAGTTTGTGAAAAATGTAACAATTTTTGTTTTAATATGATTGCATTTAGCCGCAAATTAGTGGCATGAAATATACTAAAATGGACCTAGATCAATACCATGGATTGTCTACTTAAAAAAAAAACATACCGCTAGATTTGGAGTTTTGTCGGTAACAACCCGAAAAACTAACACCGGCTTTTTTCTGGCCGCACCATAAAAATAACTCTGGTATTGAGAGTCCACAGAATGGCTGCGTTAGGCTCCAAAAAAGGAGCGTAGAGCATATTTAACGCAGCTTCAACTCTCGATACCAGAGTTGCTTACGGAAGCGGCCAGCCTCAAAAACGTGCTCGTGCACGATTCCCCCATAGAAAACAATGGGGCTGTTTGAGCTGAAAAAAAAACAAACACCTGAAAAAAAGCCGCGTTCAGCTCCTAACGCAGCCCCATTGTTTGCTATGCGGTAACCCTTCCTACGTCTGCACTTAACACTCTAACATGTACCCCGAGTCTAAACACCACTAACCTTACACTTATTAACCCCTAATCTGCCGTCCCCGCTATCGCTGACCCCTGCATATTATTATTAACCCCTAATCTGCCACTCCGTAAACCGACGCTACTTACATTATCCCTATGTACCCCTAATCTGCTTCCCTAACATCGCCGACCCATATATTATATTTATTAACCCCTAATCTGCCCCCCACAACGTCGCCTCCACCTGCCTACACTTATTAACCCCTAATCTGCCGAGCGGACCTGAGCGCTACTATAATAAAGTTATTAACCCCTAATCCGCCTCACTAACCCTATAATAAATAGTATTAACCCCTAATCTGCCCTCCCTAACATCGCCGACACCTAACTTAAATTATTAACCCCTAATCTGCCGACTGGAGCTCACCGCTACTCTAATAAATGTATTAACCCCTAAAGCTAAGTCTAACACTAACACCCCCCAAGTTAAATATAATTTACATCTAACGAAATTAATTAACTCTTATTAAATAAATTATTCCTATTTAAAGATAAATACTTACCTGTAAAATAAATCCTAATATAGCTACAATATAAATTATAATTATATTATAGCTATTTTAGGATTTATATTTATTTTACAGGTAACTTTGTATTTATTTTAACCAGGTACAATAGCTATTAAATAGTTAAGAACTATTTAATAGCTAAAATAGTTAAAATGATTACAAAATTACCTGTAAAATAAATACTAACCTAAGTTACAATTAAACCTAACACTACACTATCAATAAATTAATTAAATAAACTACCTACAATTACCTACAATTAACCTAACACTACACTATCAATAAATTAATTAAATACAATTCCTACAAATAAATACAATTAAATAAACTAGCTAAAGTACAAAAAATAAAAAAGAACTAAGTTACAAAAAATAAAAAAATATTTACAAACATAAGAAAAATATTACAACAATTTTAAACTAATTACACCTACTCTAAGCCCCCTAATAAAATAACAAAGCCCCCCAAAATAAAAAAATGCCCTACCCTATTCTAAATTACTAAAGTTCAAAGCTCTTTAACCTTACCAGCCCTGAACAGGGCCCTTTGCGGGGCATGCCCCAAGAAGTTCAGCTCTTTTGCCTGTAAAAAAAAACATACAATACCCCCCCCAACATTACAACCCACCACCCACATACCCCTAATCTAACCCTAACCCCCCTTAAATAAACCTAACACTAAGCCCCTGAAGATCTTCCTACCTTATCTTCACCCTGCCAGGTTCACCGATCCGTCCTGAAGAGCTCCTCTGATGTCCTGATCCAAGCCCAAGTGGGGGGCTGAAGAGGTCCATGATCCGGCTGAAGTCTTCATCCAAGCGGGAGCTGAAGAGGTCCATGATCCAGATGAAGTCTTCATCCAAGCGGGAGCTGAAGAGGTCCATGATCCGGATGAAGTCTTCTATCAACTGCATCTTCAATCTTCTTTCTTCCGGATCCATCTTGCAGACCTCCGACGCGGAACATCCTCTTCTCCCGACGTCTACTAGCCGAATGACGGTTCCTTTAAGGGACGTCATCCAAGATGGCGTCCCTCGAATTCCGATTGGCTGATAGGATTCTATCAGCCAATCGGAATTAAGGTGGGAATATTCTGATTGGCTGATGGAATCAGCCAATCAGAATCAAGTTCAATCTGATTGGCTGATCCAATCAGCCAATCAGATTGAGCTCGCATTATTAGGGGGTTAATAATTGAAGTTAGGTGTCTGCGATGTTAGGGAGGGCAGATTAGGGGTTAATACTATTTATTATAGGGTTAGTGAGGCGGATTAGGGGTTAATAACTTTATTATAGTAGCGCTCAGGTCCGCTCGGCAGATTAGGGGTTAATAAGTGTAGGCAGGTGGATGCGACGTTGAGGGGGGCAGATGAGGGGTTAATAAATATAATATAGGGGTCGGCTGTGTTAGGGGCAGCAGATTAGGGGTACATAAGGATAACGTAGGTGGCGGCGCTTTGCGGTCGGCAGATTAGGGGTTAATAAGTGTAGGCAGATGGAGGCGACGTTGAGGGGGGCAGATTAGGGGTTAAAAAATATAATACAGGGGTCGGCGGTGTTAGGGGGAGCAGATTAGGGGTACATAAGGATAACGTAGGTGGCGGTCGGCAGATTAGGGGTTAAAAAAATGTATTCGAGTGTCGGCGATGTGGGGGGACCTCGGTTTAGGGGTACATAGGTAGTTTATGGGTGTTAGTGTACTTTAGAGTACAGTAGTTAAGAGCTTTATAAACCGGCGTTAGCCCAGAAAGCTCTTAACTACTGACTTTTTTCCTGCGGCTGGAGTTTTGTCGTTAGATGTCTAACGCTCACTTCAGAAACGACTCTAAATACCGGAGTTAGAAAAATCCCATTGAAAAGATAGGATACGCAATTGACGTAAGGGGATCTGCGGTATGGAAAAGTCGCGGCTGAAAAGTGAGCGTTAGACCCTATTTTGAGTGACTCCAAATACCGGCGGTAGCCTAAAACCAGCGTTAGGAGCTTCTAACGCTGGTTTTCACGGCTAACGCCAAACTCCAAATCTAGGTCATAGTTTGGAAAGGTAAATAAAAAAAAGGCTCTATTTCTATTTTAATAAAGTGATAGCAAAAATGCTAAAAATTATTTTTCTTAGAAATTTCCGTTAGCGAAATGTTGTAATGAACACAGTATTCTTAAGAGTGAACACCAAATAATCAGGTAGATTACGAATTGCGCGTTTGTCTTTTAATGCTGAAGAAAATGGTAATTTCATCATTAAAACAGCAAGGCAGCCATTACAAGTCTTGTCGGTATGGCTATACCGCAAGTCTTTTAGCCTGTAACGCAAAACAGTTACATAAAACTCATAACTAAAGTGTTACAAAGTACACTAACACCCATAAACTACCTATTAACCCCTAAACAGAGGCCCTCCCACATTGCAAACACTATTTAAATATTATTAACACCTAATCTGCTGTCCGCCCACATTGTCCCCACTATACTACAGTTATTAACCCCTATTCTGCCACTCCCCGACACCGCTGCCACTATAATAAACCTATTAACCCCTAAACTGCAAGCCCCCACAACGAAATATACTAAATTAAACTATTAATTCCTAAACCGAAAGCCCCCCACATCGCAATAAACTAATTTAAACTAGTAACCCCTAAACCTAACTTTATGTTAAAATTACAATGTCCCTATCTTAAATTAACACTTTGAGTGCTAAACACTTTCCCACCTGGGTGCTAAGCTGTTTTAAGGTTTTTTTTTTTTTTATTATTTTTTTTTTAGATCCCCAAGACTTACACTGTTGGAAAGGTTAGCCATTACCTTTCCAACAGTGGGTCTTGTGGGTCTGTAGCTGCTTAGATGCCTGATATACAGGCTTCTAAGCAGCATGCCCCCTGCTCCTATGCTTAACATTGTGAATTTTAAATAAAGTTGCACTTTAACATCATCACGTCATTGCGCATGACGTCACTGCGCATAACGTGAAGCCCTGGCGATGCCTGTCACTATGCAAGCCGGGGTAGGAGCGGGTGGGAGCCTCCAGATCTCCCTTAAGGTGGGAGAATGCTAGCGATGGCTCTGAGCCATTGTTAGCACCTGAGTGGGAAACTCTGCGACGGCTCAGAGCCATCGTTAGCACTGAAAGGGTTGAATTAAAGCTTACCTGTCAAATTAAAAAAACTAAGTTTAAACTAACAATTAAACTAATATAACTATTAAACTTAAATTAAACTAACTACCAATTAAAGAAAACTAAAATACACATTAAAAAAATTCTAACACTACTATAAAAATTACAAAGTATGGAATTACAAAAAATAAAAAATACTAAATTACGAAAAATAACAAATGAAATTATCAAAAATAAAAAGAATTACACCTAATCTAATAGCCCTATAAAAATAAAAAAGCCCACCCAAAAAAAAAAAAAAACCTAGCCTACAATAAACTACCAATAGCCCTCAAAAGGGCCTTTTGTGGGCCATTGCCCCAAAGAAATCAGCTCTTTTACCTTTAAAAAAAACACAAAGACCCCCCAACAGTAAAACCCACCACCCAACAAACCCCCCAAAATAATAAAGTGTATTTAGCTCTTTTGCTTGCCCTGAAAAGGGCATTCAGTTCTTTTAAGAAAAGCCCAAACCCTAAACTAAAAAAAAACACCCCATAAAGTTTAAATAATCCTAACACTTACCCCCGAAGATCCACTTACAGTTCCTGAAGTCCGGACATCCAGGCGGTGTGAGGTCTTCATCCAGGTGGCGTGGTCTTCATCCATTTAGGCGGCGTCTTCTATCTTCATCCCGGCGGCATCTTCTATCTTCATCCCGGCGGCGTGGAGCAGGTCCATCCTAAAGACATCCGGCGCAAAGCATCCCCTTCATACAGTCGATGCCGTATACTGAATCTTCAATGCAAGGGAGCCTTTTCAAAATCGCGTCCCTTGCATTCCTATTGGCTGATTTGATTTTGGAAAATCAAATCAGCCAATAGGATGAGAGCTAGTAAAATCCTATTGGCTGTTCAAAACAGTCAATAGGATGAGAGCTTCTGAAATTCTGTTGGGTGTTCAAATCAAAAAGTAATTTTTTTTCCCCATAGACATCAATGGAGCTGAGTTACGGAGCTTTTAATTCCGCGATTGCAGGTGTTTATTCTAACACTCTCTCCCCATTGATATCTATGGTGAAAGTGTGCACGAACACATCAAAACAGCGCTTGTATTTTGTGCAGTATGAAGCTCTACACATTCATATCGCACGCACAAGCCAGCTGTTTGAAAACTTGTAATGGCAGTGATATGGAGGGTGAAATAACACAACTTTTGTTACGTTTGTTAAATACCCTCTATCTGACATAACTTGTAATCCACCTGAGTGTAAGTTAATATTGATTGTCAACAGACACTTTACAATAGCAACACACAAAAAGCAGTGTATAAAAGTTTATAAAATTTAGTTACATTTTATATATTACTTGTAACATGTGTTTTATAAAAGACTTGTCAGCTGCTGTGCAGTGCTGAATGCAGACCTCAGTGGCATTCACAAGGTTAAATGATACAAAGCTATTTCAAGTACACAATAAACATGAATCTAAGAAAAAGAAAAAAAAAAATTTAAACAAATTATCATCATATAAAACATTGAACTAAGAGCAAAGATCCTCTAAATGCTATGGTTTAAAGACAATAAAAATATAATTACTTCAGAGAATTTTACAAACAAAATTAATCATCTTTAAGGGAATGGACTACAAACATTTTTCAAAGAAGTCATAGTGATACAAATATTTGATTTATAAATATTTCTATGGGATGTTGGGTTCACATTTATTAGGGAATAATTCCAAACCATTTGCACATTCAAAAAGTTCTAATAAAGTGCCTTATTATTTTGGGATGCATGGAGTGGTACATATGTGCAGTTTATGGCTTCCAGAATGTTGAATATTCATCTCTCAGGAGAAGAGTGTAAGGAAATAGTCACCTTCAGAACCCTTAGGAAACTTCCCAAAAATTCCACTTTCACTATATGAAAAGAGATAGATGCTAAAAATGAATACATGACAATATCATTTGCCAACAAGTACAGCCATGTTAATCCAATATATTGTCTCAGTTATCCTTAACTAGGGCATACAGATCACAGATATTTGGAAATGTCAGTCTGTACTTTTCCATTTTTCTACATACAGTATCTAAACCCTTGAATCAGAATCCTTTATTGCTGTATTTGTGGGAGGTTTGGCCTTACAGACTACTAATTTGAAATATAGAGATCCACTCACCCTTATGAGGTGATCCACTTCTTTCACATTTGCATTCACTGAACCGCCCCCCCTAACATACCTGCCCCCAGTCACCTGCATTCAGCATCTCCATCTTACCTTCTGGCAGATCTTGACCCATTTTTTATTGACCAATGTGTGACTGTACAACTCTTATTCCTCTGGTTCTCTCACACACAGTGATTGCCAAAGGCTGTCTCTCGCACCAGGTATTTTACAGGCAATGCTACTCTCACTGAATGTACCATTTTTAAACCTTTCCATCAACCAGTTCTTTCCCTCTGACAGTCTGGGGCCTTCACAGTGTCCACACTCCACAATATTCCTGTGACCATAGTAAGATTGATTTTTTTTTTTTTAATAACTGATTTGGCCATCATACAATTGGTAATTTTTTATGGGCTTCCAAGTATAGGATTGTTTAAAGCTGCACCACAAACATATTTGATAACTATTTGGCAAACTGTTAGAAACATAATTTAATTGATTAAATTAGAATTTATAAGTGGAGTATTGAGCACATTTGAAGTGTCCTCATGTTTGCCATGTGTAATATATTTTTTTATACAATTTGTTTGTTAACATTATAAGCCAGACAGATACCGGCATCTTAGATTTATATGAGTCTTCTGAATTATATTTTATCATATGTTATATGTTTATTTTGCAGACTTCGTTGACATTTTGCATACTTTGTTGACATTTATTTATTTTTATTAAATTGACATTTTTTCGTCACTATTGGTTTCTTTTTTCACATATATATTCAACATCTTGATTAATTTTGTTATCAATTTTGTCACTTATTATCACAATCTACCCACTTTAGGTTTGCTCCTTCCAGAGCGCTTATCCCACCCCTTCCCACTTTCCAATTTTTGTTTAAGTCTATATTTGGAGATTATATTAGACTATTTAGGGATTTAAGCTTATACCTTACACAATAGCACTCACACCACCCCCTCCTTGTTCTATAAGCCAGACAGATAGCCCATCATGCTAATGCACTGTCACAGAGATCTGTGGCAACCCAATGGTTGCAGGTTTGATCCCAGAAAGGTCCACTCAGCCTTTCATTATTCAAAGGTTGGTAAAATGAGTTTCATTAACTTGGGTAATAATAATACCTTTTATCAGTGCCGTAAGTCGATTAGGTTCGAGGTTGTGCGCTATACAAGTATCCAATTATTATTATTAGAATCCATTTTGATTTATACAAAGCATGCAAAAAAACATCACTGTACAACAACAACAACAAAACAAACAAACAAATAAACATTATTCTCACAGAGCATGTTTTAGCTGATTCATGTTGAGAAATTAATTTGCGTGCTGAAATAAGGTTAAAAAATGTGTTTTCAACAGGTTCACAGTGTAGCATTGGAAGTCAACAAACATCTGACAACCTGTCATACAAGTTTTTTCATTTTAATAACTAATGATAACAAAGACAATCAAAACAATTATTCTTCCTTAAAAATAGTGAAATTGGCATTAAAGTTCCTTTATTATTTTAAGTGCTTCTACAGAGAAATTTTTGAAAGCACAAAATGCACCACATCCTTTAGAAATTTTTACATAACCTTTCAAATTGACTGACGTTATCTTGTGGCATATTCACTATTAATCAATAGATATCATGGCGTAATTCATTGGACTGCATATTTGGAAAGCAGTGGAAAGCACTAGAGGCAGAGATATATATGGAGTTTCCAAACTGTGCACTTCAAAACATTTCAGAAAGGTAAAAAATATATTTGTTATACCTAAAAAATAAATGCTTTGTAAAAGCTTGATTTGTATGTGCTTTTATGCTTATTTGTTCTATGTTTCTTATGTCTTGTTTAACAGCAGCATCTAAACAATAGTTTTTTTTTATCCATTTTCTTTACACTATAATGAGCTGTCATATTTACCCTTATTTACTTTTCAAACAAATAGCCCAATTTATTGTACTATGGAGCTGATTTTACCTTGTCATCCACAAATATGTATTATTAATACATTTATGGACTAAAATAAAGACAAAAAATATACCACAAAACTGGATTATTCAGTTTACTAAAAGAACAGTATGTTTTTCATTGAGCTTATATCTGTCAAGGTGTCGTGTACTTTTCTACACTTGCAGGAAGTTTTAAGTAAAGTAAGTTTCCACTGAAAATTGAATATTAGTAAATTCACCAACCTGTTTTCTTTATTTTCTCTACAGTATTTCCATTTTACCCAATGTAAGAATGCACTACAATGTAAGAATGTTTATCTGAAAGTATCTGCTTTCTTCTTTCCTTTAGGGAAAAAAATGTTAATGATCTTTTAAACTAAGATATTTTGGTTTAATGATTTCTATGATATATGAATTGTTCTGGTATTTTCACCAAATTATTTTAAAATTACATAAAAGCATAAAGGTGACATCATTTTGAAGGTTGCCCTCATCTCTCTAGGGAATAATATGCTGAGTGATGCTGTTTGAATTTTAATATACTCCATAAAATGATAGGTCACACTGGAGTAAATGAGTACTGTTGCATTAAGAATGTTCAGCTATAACAGATCATGAACTACAGATGGAGGACAAAGCAGACTCAATCTTTATGTTAAAGATATGTGCACAAATTGCATTATCAAATTAATAACACATCTCATCTAAAAATTATTGATTTAAATAACTTTATTTTCCAAGGATATTGCCTGAAATGCATTTTGTGATTAGACTTACGGTTTCAGAAAATAAATAAATGTGTAATATACCTGTATATATATATATATAAATAACAATTTGTATATATATATATATATATATATATATATATATATATATATATATATATATATATATACAGTATATAGATATAAAACAAATGTAAATAATTAGAGAGAATGTTAATTATCATAAATTATAATTATTATTATTATTGGCTGTTAGTTATTATTATGCATACCCTTGTTAAAAGAAAACTAACTAGAAAATATAATCTTAGCAGATGATCTTATATATCAGTTTGCTTTTTGTTTTTATTTTTTTTCTATTTTTCTTTGTTAATAAAGAAGTTAATGGTTCAATATTTTATAGATCAAGGAGGTTTATTGAAAAAAGTTAAATAAGAATCTAGGAATCAATCCCAATATATCGGCTATTTCCTCCCGAAATAGATTTTTGCTGATCACAATGAAAAATGAATCTCTGTATTAAAAGCCCACAGTTGCAAACTTGTTTTTACTAGCAAGGTTCCTGAAAAGTACTTGTCAGGATATCAGGAGGATATGAAAACAAGGAGAAGAAGACTAATAGAAGGAATTATGACATTTTCTTATACTCGATTTTAACAGTACTGAAACTATAAAACTTAAAATCTCTCTATTGCAATATCATATCTGCAAGAAGATGATCAAATAAAAATTGCAGTTTTATGAATGCATTTTTAAAAGGAAATGTGCGTAGTAGAACAGGCTTTCAAACGAGATTGCATCTTTGTTCACATCAGTGGTTGCGCATTCATTACTAATTGCAATAGGTTCCTTTGAACTGACATTTGCACAATCACATTTTAAAGCTCAGTTATGAACATGAAAGTACTGGTACAAATCCCCAAGTCTGAAATTCCAAAATCCAAACTGATTCTGAAATCATATCTTTTTAAAGGGACACTAAAGTCAAATTTAAACTTTTATGATTCAGACAGAGCATGCAATTTAAACAACTTTCCTATTTACTTCCAAATGTACACTGTCTTTTTTATAATTACATTTTTAAGTCACCAGCTCCTACTGAGCATGTGCAAGAATTCACAGAATATATGTATATGTATTTGTGATTAGCTGATGACTAGGAGAGAAGAAAACAGAGGCGCCCAATGGCCTAATATCATATACACAGAGTGAATAACATTTTGAATACTTTATTCACTCTGTGTATATGGTATTAGGCCATGGTCTGTTTTCTTCTCTCCTAGAGCATTTGAATCATCAGAATCCTGACCCTCCTATGACAGAGAGCTGACCATTTAGTTTTTTTTTTGGAGTACTCTTTTGGATTTTGTTTTTATGGACTATTATTTGTATGTTTATGATTGTTCTCATTACCATTTTTGATTTACCATTATTGTTTTGATGCTGTCTTTTATGTCATTATATACCCATTAAAGAGTTCCCCCTTGAGGATTGGTGTGTCTAATACACATTATATCTTCTTTTTTCTTATTAGCTGATGACTGTTACATGATACAAGGGGAGTGGAAATTGACATACATTTGAAATTCATCAGAAAGAAATCTACTACTCATTTGAAGTTTATATTTACCCCTATACTAACACACATTTTCAACCTCTCCCTCAGCAGCAGTATATTTCCCTCATCGCTGAAACATGCACTGGTCACACCTATCCTCAAAAAACCTTCCCTTGATCCTACCTCCCCATCCAACTACCGCCCTATTTCCCTCCTCCCTCTTGTCTCAAAGCTTCTCGAAAAACTAGTATATGCACGCTTATCCCATTTCCTTAAGTTAAACTCCCTTCTTCACCCACTGCAATCTGGATTTTGTCCCCATCACTCCACAGAGACAGCAATTGTTAAGGTTACCAACTACCTACTTACAGCAAAATCAAAAGGCCACTTCTCTCTGCTTATCCTCCTTGATCTGTCCGCAGCCTTTGACACTGTTGACCACCCTCTTTTGCTCCAAACCCTCCAATCCCTCGGCATCTGTGACACAGCCCTTTTGTGGCTCTCTTCCTACCTGTCAAACTGTACCTTTAGTGTAGCCTTCTCTGGGGCCTCCTCTGCCCTGTCACCACTTTCTGTCGGAGTACCACAAGGCTCTGTCCTTGTTCCCCTTCTCTTCTCAATCTACACGTCATCACTAGGTTCCCTAATAAAGTCCCACGGTTTCCAATATCATTTGAATGCCGACGACACCCAAATCTACTTCTCTGCACCAGACCTATCTCTTTCCTTGCTAACCCGTGTCACTAACTGTCTTTCTCATATCTCTTCCTGGATGTCCTCTCACTACCTCAAGCTAAATCTCTCCAAAACTGAGCTCCTCATTTTCCCCCCTTCTTCCAAAATCTCCACCCCCAATCTCTCTATAACTGTCGACAACTCCATCATTACCCCTACCCTGCATGCCCGATGTCTCGGGGTCACATTTGACTCAGATCTTTATTTCACTCCTCACATTCAGTCCTTGGCTAAAGCTTGCCGCTTCCACCTTAAACACATCTCTAAAATTAGACATTTCCTTACACAAGACACAACTAAGATTTTATTCCACTTTCTCATGCTTTCCCACCTCGATTACTGCAACTCTGTCCTCTCTGGTCTCCCCACCTGCCGCCTAGCTCCTTTACAATCCATAATGAATGCCTCTGCTAGACTCATCTTCCTTACAGGTCTCTCTTCATCTGCTGCACCTCTCTGTCAATCCCTTCACTGGCTTCCTCTTGCCTCTAGGATCAAACACACAATTCTCATTCTGACATACAAAGCCCTCAACTGCACTGCTCCCCCCTATATATCATACCTTGTCTCCAGATACTCTCCTCTCTGGTTACCTCATCACACTCCCATTTACAGGACTTCTCCAGACTGATTCCCATCTTGTGGAAATCTCTGCCTCACTCCACAAGACTCTCCCTTAGTTTTGAAAGCTTCAAGCACTCCCTAAAGACTCTACTGTTCAGAGTCTATGCTAACCTTACTTTATACAAGTTCCACTCCTTCATTGCTATCCCCTGAACCCCCTTAGCATGTAAGCCTAAGAGTTCAGCTGTTTGTAGATCGCCTTCTTAAGAGCTGACTACAACAGTGCAACTTTTGGCAGGGCCCTCTACCCATTTGATCCTTATAATTGTTTTGTTGTACTCCGCCTTTGTTTATAGCACTGCGGAATCTGTTGGCGCTCTGCAAATAACAATAATAATAATATTTAGTGCCATTGCATTGTATTTTTATCATGCATTGGTTGATTATGCAAATCTACTGTATTTACTGGTCCTTTAATTAATATTAAAAATTAAAATGATCAAACATTACTATTTTTCCCCTCCTGTAAGACACAATATTCTCTTCCTATGTCTTTAGGCTGCATTTATAAGCTGTCTTAAATATTGCTTAAAGGAGATAATATATTGTTATTTACAGTTAGCCCTCTCACCAGGCTGTTCCATTTTAAAGATGCAAATATTAAAAAATCCAAACTATTCTGAAATCTAGTCCCAAGCAGTTTGGATAAAGGGATTTCTACCTGTACTAATAGCGAGAATCAAGACAGAGTGCGGGTGACTTAGGTCCTGATATTCAAAGATTCTTCAGCTTGGAGAGAAATTGTAGTTCAGAATTCACAAAGACTAAACTCAATGAAGTTTCTAAAGAAAAAGGGCAGCACTATTCAGCAAGGCGAGCTTTCTCTCATTTATATATGTGAAGCAGAGATAAGCCCAGTGCATATGAGAGTTTCTAGCAGGGATTCTACACATTCTGATTATGCTTTTACCTTTTCTGTGTTACTTTAATAACTTAGGATCATACTTTGTATATTTCTGTGTGGCTTTTACAAATTACATTGGACCTTGTTTTCTGCATTGCAAGCTAAAACTGACACTTTCAGAAAGTGGGAGGGACAATAAAGTTCCATGAACTGAACAGGGAAGTTTGCAGGGTCTGTCTGAAGCTCTTTCAAATGTTGTAAGCATTTTAAACAAGCTGTTCAGATTTGTCTCGCCCGCTGTATGCATGTGAAGTTTGCTCAAAATTTACAATACACTTATTTTAACTAACAGAAATGTAATATATACTAAAATATAGACAAAAGCAAGTTAAATTTGGAATTTATGCAAACAGATAGGGCCGCCATCATGGTGCTAACTGAGCATGGGAAATGTTATTACAAGGAGTAAAGTATTAGCATTTGAGAGGATTTCTGAGTGTACACTAAACCACTATGCACAGTGTGAGACAGACTTGGCACTTTGTTTGTACAGTGTGTGCCTGAGTCAGACAGCAGATCACTTTCATTTGCAGAGGAGGTAGGACTTACTTAGCAAATGTTTTTTATTTCTTTGTGCAATTTAGGATTGTAACTTCAGTGTGGTAGTAGTTGTATGGTGGGGCCAGGGGTCCATTAAAACAATTTTTTTAGCAGCAGTGTATTTATGATTATTTGACAATGCTGTAGAAATTCTATATTTAAAACCATTCAGAAATGTTTCCTCCTCAATACACAAATGGTAGGTGCCCTTTTGGCAGATATGCATTTTTTATTTTTATATATATATTTATATATATATATATATATATATATATATAAAACACAGTTAACTGCCCCTTTATGCAAGGACTTTCCAGATGCAAGGAGGCATTTTATCTAAAACTTTTACATCTGCATAAAATGTTATACTCTCAGACTAAGATTGCTCAATGTTTGAAATGAGACAGGTTAACTTCAAACTTTTCAGTTTACACTACAGCCGGCTTAATTTTGAAATACATACCAACAAGCCTAAATCCTGCATTTAACCAGATCTAATGGTATGAGTACCACTGCTTATGGTTCCACCAAGACTATATAGAGTACAGCATTTTCAAAATCCATAAGTACAGCGGACAGATGGGAACATTTGTACACTATATTTGAAGTGGTGCTCTTGGTTAGGGAAAATGGGGAAAAAACAAACAAAACATATGTCAACCTTTTGACTTTTCTTCATCTAGCCATCTACCCAGATCATTAATGTACAATTTTGAATTCACAGAATTATTTTTGTTTGTGCATTTATCAAATGCAATTTTTTTATCATGCATTTCACACACTGTTGATTTAGGAGATGCAAGGTGCATAAATGTTTCCTCCTGTGAGTGTTTCTGTGGGTGTCTGTGTTTATGTCTTTGTGCTTTGGGTTGTGTCTATGAGTGTGTATGTATTTTTTTTCCGTGGGTGTCTCTGTGAGGGTGTGTGTATGTTTGTCTTTGTGTATTTTCTCTGGATGCCTCTGTGAGGGTGGGTGTGTATGTCTGTGTTTTCTGTGGATGTCTCTGTGAGGGTGTGTGTTTGTATGTATGTATGTATGTTTGTGTTTTCTGTGGATGTCTCTGTGAAGGTGTGTGTTTTCTGTGGGTGTCTCTGTGAGGGTGTGTATATGTCTTTGTGTGTTTTCTGTGGATGTCTCAGTGAGGGTGTGTGTATGTATGTCTTTCTGTGATTTATGTGGTTGTCTCTCTGTGTGTGTATGTCCTTCTGTGTTTTCTGTGGGTGTCTGTGTGTGTGTGTATGTTTTTGTGTGTTTTCTGAGGCTGTCTCTGTCGGTGTTTCCTTGGGTGTATGTGAAAGTTTGAGTTTGTGTGTGTGTCCATTGTCTGTTCCTTTTTAGGACATTTTGACCTTACTACTGATTATTCACGTCTTTCTACAGACTTTGAGACTAACAAGACCTTTCCGGAAGTCACCAATCCACCATTTAACCTTTAAATTATTGCTTAGGCAGTTCAGGGCCCTTCCTTTCAGCCACTGCATGCTGTTGTCATCATTTAGTTGGCATCTTCCTTTTCAAAAAGATAATCAGAACTCCATATTTTGTTTTCTAAATCTCCTTTTTTTACAAAACTGTAGTTTACCTCATTACTTGCCAGGTCAATGTAAACAAGTGCTGAGTGTCTGCTTGGGTGTCTGTGTCTGAGTGTATTTCTTTGCGTGTCTGCTAAAGTGTCTATATGTGAATCCTTATGTGTAAGTGTGTGTGTGTTTCAGTGTATGAGTGTGTCTGTGTGTGTGTATGTTACTACCTTTATAACATTTCCAAGTTTAAATAGACACTTAAGAATAAGGTGCATATACTTTTAGTCACTTGGTCAAAAATTGCACATGTCAAAGTAAGGGGGGCCCTGGTCAATGGTTAAGTTAGGGGCCCCAAAATGTCTAGTGGCGGCCCTGCAAACAGAGCCTCTATATCAGCCCCAAGGGGTTCTCAAGTTACCTTCTCTCAGCCATGTGAAATAGTATATCCCAGAGAGTTTCATTACTCTCAATGGAAGACATCTCTTTTCTCTCTGGGATTTCCAGATTCCACCCCTTTTCTTAGCAAATTCAGTGAATTCTTCCACTGTGAAGTCAGCACTATAATTTCTCTTCAAACTAGAGAATGTTTGATTACCTGGCCCATAGAAAGTAATGACACTTTGGGAAACTGAAGCTGACAGTTTTTCATTTTTAATTTAAATAAAAGACAAGACATGCAAAGTGCAATTCAATTTGTTAAAGATACACAATAATATACACATTATGAGTCTAATTTGTTAAAGTTACACAGAAATAAAATACAAAATAAAAAGAGCAAAGTTTAAATGTGATAAAATTTTAATCTGAATTGTAAAGTATTATAAAATAGAAATCACAAAGTATAAATACAGCATAACTGTCATGTCATGCAGTGCTATATTGCACTGTCCTTGTCTCTCCTTCACATACAGAAATGCAGGCAACGCTTCTTGGAGAAGTAAAGCAAAATCTGCCTTTTGAATATTTCACTAGGGATCTCGCAATGGTGGATGATTATTTCACCTGAGCAGAAAGGTTTTGAATATCAGGGCCTTAGAAATAAACATTAACAGAAAGAGATTGCTATATGCCATTCCTAGATGTTGGCATCCTGATCTCACTTTCCTGCAGATCCCCTTAGCTGTACAGGATATCACATACTCAATACATACAAATATATATATTAATCTATACATATGTAAGTGTGTGCCCTGCCCACTGCAGATGGACTCAATATTGATGAATAGAGCTCTAATGATTCAAAACCATGTATGTTAATACACTTCTCAAGATTTCCCATATGGCCATTTCAGAGTATGGCCATTTCATGCGCATATGAAACATAATAGAATGATTACAAATAATCTTGGAATACTTGCAAACATGGGCAAAAGACCATTGTTGGTGCATATTCAAATGCATAAATGTGTTGATTTATAAAAGGCAAAAATGGTCTCTTGAAATTAATTGTGATAGCCAAGAACTTTTCAGCTCCATGTTAAGAACAGAGTTTTTCTCATTGAGCCAAAATATGACATTGGGTGTAGGGGATAGCTGAAAACACGCTATTGTGATTGCATTGAAACGAAAAGTGGCCTTTACGGCCAGCAAAAAAAAGCCAAAAAAAGTCCTCAGGCAATAGATTGTGATCAACCTTATAGTTTATTATTGATTACTCCTTAGACATTATTCAGTTGCTTGAATATCAGTTTTGAAGGGTAAATTAATAGATTTGATTGTAACATATTTAAGTAATAAATACATCACGTTTCAAAAGTAGTTACGTTTTGGAAATATTGCAACTTAATACATTTTATGCAGAAAAATACATTTTAGATTTTTTAAATAAATCTCTGAAAGGTAAATTAAAGTCATTTTTATGCATACAAAGTATATAAAAGCAATTAAAGTGAAGGTCAATTTCGATAAATCGGTGCACATTTTTTAATAAATAAGGGCTCTTAAATTCATCAAAATTTACATTTCACTTGTTTTCTTCAAATACCTTTTAATCCCGACAGCTACTGCAGTGCTTCCTCCGCCCGTCGCAAGCCCTGTTCACTGGCCAAAAATTACGAATCCGGCTTACTCAAATCACGGCGTTGCCTCAGGCCATGATTCCCCCGGGGAAGAAGCTGTGATTGGAGGAAGCCGGATTCGTAATTTCTGACGTATGTAGAGGTTTCCGACGGCCGGGGAAATCGCTGGAGCGGCTGTGAAGATTAAAAGGTATTTGAAGAAAACAAGTGAAATGTCAACTTTGATGAATTAACGTGCCCTTGTTTTTAATAGGATTATTAAAAAAAGGTCACTGATTCAACTGAATTGACCTTCACTTTAAGCACTTAGGGATACATTTATCACGCTGCAATAGCAGCTTCGGAGCCTCAGTGTTTCAGGTTTGTGTGAGTGATCCTGAACGCTAGTTAAGTAGCAGCAGTCTTAAGACCACTGCCACTTAACCTCAACGCTATCTATAGTGTGGTGAATTTCAATCATACCAATCAGATCTGATCGGGATGATTTATAGCCACTTCTTGTGCACAATTGGCCGCACGTGGGCGGCACTGCACAACCAGCAGCTGCTGCACTTGTTAAATGCAGGCAGCATATAGCTGCCCACTTGCCACAAGGCTGGGCATATAAGGTTCATGACAGCGAATCTCGTCTGTCCACCTGAAGATCAATGGAGCCCTAATGTAAACAATCTGCCATTGTAGATAAAAGCGTTATTTTTTTGTGAAAAAAATACAGAAGCAATGTAGAAGTGATACTTTAAATAGTTGAAATAAAGGGATCTATACTAATGTGAAAACAGATCCCTGAACATCTGAGAACCCCTTTGCATGGCTTTTGGCTGGGTTTTCATTACCAAGACCCCATTATAATATATTTAACCATTGTTTTTTCACTGCATTAAATTTGAATTTAACACAATTTATCAAGCTGTGGGCAGGGAATATTCTCAACTTGGGAACTTGTCGATCTGCATTCAGGGCAAGTATTATTGGAAACACACTTTCAAAATTGCACAGGCAAATTATTGTGCAGCCTTTCCCTCTGCTCTTATGCAAGCAGTTGCACAAGAGCAGGGCTTTTCAATCATCCTGGGCACATTAGTCTGAGATTATTTTATTCCACCACTGCTTCTTAACTTGTGGTTTGCAGGCTTGCAAGATAGAGACTGCACCTTAGACATTTCTAATTAAACAGCCTTCACCAGATGTTTTGGACATTTTTTTATATGATATAGCTCTTCTGACTGATCTGCATTTTTAAATGTTAAAAAAATAACTAATATGAAAATGGTTGATAACTAAAATGTGGTCATACGTTTGTTAATTTGTGTTTGTAATTATGCGTGTAAAATGTTAATTATACTATAATTTGTTATCATTAATTCCAATAGGAAAAGCTAATATAGACAATTAATATTGCATTGTAGGATTCAAACAAGTAAAAGAACATACAACTCCCGTATGACAGAGGACAATGAACAAATTAATGGTCATTACAAACTAAGGAGCTGATTAACCAAACAATATAACTTCTTCCCCCATTCCTGCACCTTTTTTGCACCAAATGGCAAGAACGAATTAACAAATCGATTTGCATTTGTCCAAAGCCCAAATGCACAGCTCTACTTGCTACAAATGTCCGCACTCTTTGCAGTAGAAGTATCATGAGTGGAGAAAAATGAAATGCACATTTTGTTACACTCTCTGCTAAAGTCCTCAAAAAGAGTATAATATTCAAACGCTCGCCGGCATGGAGAAAGTCTCTGGTTCAAATAAAGAACACCACAACATAAAATGTCTCAAGTTAAAATTTGTGTTTCTATTCTTTTTTTAAGGGTCTCATCATATCAACAAGACTTCTAAGAATATCTTGCCTGAGCAGCGGGGTTTTGAATATCAGGTCCATAGTCATGATACTTAGGTGCTGCTGAAAGTAAGCATGAGATGTAGGCAACAAGAACATTCTCTTGTTTCCACTATTCTTAATTGATTGGTGGTGCTATTATCAGGAAAAACAACACATATGGGCATATTTAACAATGTGCGAGCAGGACATGATACAAAGTAGCGTATCATATCCGCGGCACATCGCTGCACATCAATAAATGCAGACAGCATACGCTGTCAGCATTTATCATTGCACCAGCAGTTCTTGTAAACTGCTGGTGCAATGCCGCCCCCTGCAGATTTGCGGCCAATCACCTGCTAGCAGGGGGTGTCAATCAACCCGATCGTATTCGGAGCTTGATAAACATGCCCCATAGAGGCAAAGGAATTGTGCAGCTCTTTTAACTATTTACTTCTTGTCACTGCAATCTGAGCAGTGACAGCACTACATATATGAAAAAAAGAGAGCGTGAGATATATATATTTTTTTATAAAGAATTGTTCTTACATGGATATAAAACCCCAAAAATGTCTTTTGTGATCAGAGCATACAATTAAAAAAAAAAGTTTACAATTTACTTCTCGTGTCAAATTTACTTAATTCCTATATTATTCTTTGTTAAAGAGATACTGTAGATGTCTGGAGAACTACATGGCATGAAATAATGCTGCCATCTAGAGCACTTACTTATGGATAACATTCTTTAAAAAAAAAAAAAGAGATTAGAGAGCTCTGCGCAAACGTTTACTGTTACTCAGCGGGCAGTGGCCATTTTCTTTAGGATAAATCTATTAATCTCTATCTAATGACCTTTATATGGCCAACATGAAAATGACAGTTTTAACAAGTGATAATAATTATGAGAATGTGGTGAACCTATGCTTCTATACCACAAAAAGCTAATTCATCCAGGAGACCACTTATTTCAGGGGACATGAAAGTAAAAATGTACTTTTGTCCTTTATATAAAGCATGCAAGTTACTTTTGTTATCACATTGACTTCATTCTCTTGACATTCTTTGTTGAAAAGAACATCTAGGTAAACTTTGTAGCAGCAATGCTCTACTGGAAACAAGCTGGTGATTTGTCGTTGTCTCTTGTCATTGGCTTACTTAGGGCCAAATTATGAGTGGATCACAAACGTTTGCGCGAGCGATTAGGGGTTTATCGACGATGCTTGTGCTCACCGGGATGAAAGTAAACTCGATTGCTTGAGCGCAATCTCGATTTATGCTACAATGATTACCATGTCCTCAGAGCTATAAATTTTATGTTTGCGTGGCACTCAAAAATTGTTTTTATATTCAAAAAGTATATGCAATGTGCATGCAGCCATTAAACAATATATTATGCACAAATAAAAGAAAGGATAAATGATATATATTCATATGTCAAAGAATAGCAAGGCCGCACCAATGCAATGTTAAACATATTTGTATTTATTGTGAAAATAAAGATAAGAACCACCACTTTACATTCATTGCAAAACTTCACATCATATATATTCAGTAAAGAACAAAAGTAACCCGATTCAATTGCTGTGCACATTTCAATGGAAGCCCTTAGTGCTAGTTGCACTCTTCCCAGCTAACTGAACTACAACGTTTTTGGCAGCAGTTTTAGGAGCACTTAGTGCCAAAGCACGCTGTAGATAGGTTAGAGGGCAAAAAATGAACGAAAATAAAATATCCACTTCCAAAACCTATGTTTAGGTGGCAGATTAGATATAGATCAGTCCCAAGGTATAATACTCTAATGCAAAGGATCTTATCATAACGATCTCAATGCCACTTGCAAAAGTAATTTTTATCTGATCCAATCAACCGGTATTAGAAGAATCTCACCATCATTTAGCAAGCTTGCTGCTTAACTTTGAAATATCCAGGTGTCCCAAATAACAGCCAGTTGAAGCTTAATATAAGCCAACAAAGTTGCAATTCAGTGCAGAGTATCCAGGTGAGTTGCAATCGTTACATTTATATTGCCCTCCAGTTTGAATGCACAGCTGCTGTTTGCAACAAGAGTTGTGAAATTGCACATGTAGATTCCAGCGCGTGAGGTCTTCACCAAACTAACACCATGGGGGCTAGTTATCAAGCCGTCTACTTTTCTGGCTTCGCCGGCCCAATACGTCCGCCTAAGCTCGCCTACCTTCGCCGCCGCGGACCTTGAATACGTTCGCCTAAGTTATCAAATAAAGCTGTCAAAAAGCCGCGGGGCGATGAGCAGCGGACTGTGACAGTTATCACTCATCCGATCTCGCTGCCCTTCGGCTTTTTCCCAGCTTTATTGCTAGCCTGTCACTAAGCACTCACACTAAACTGCACTGTTCTGCCCCCTATACCGGCGCCCCCGGAGCCCCCCGCAACTAAATAAAGTTACTAACCCCTAAACCGCCGCTCCTAGACCCTGCCGCAACTCTTATAAATGTATTAACCCCTAAACCGCCGCTCCCGGACACCGCTGCCACCTACATTATACCTAGTAACCCCTATCCTGCCCCCCCTATACCGTCGCCCTCTATTATAAAATTATTAACCCCTATCCTGCTGATCCCGCACCTCTCCGCAACTAAATAAATAGTTTAACCCCTAAACCGCCGCTCCATGAACCCGCCGCAACCTATAATAAATTTATTAACCCCTATCCTGCCCCCCACTACGCCGCCGCCACTGTAATAAAATGATTAACCCCTAAACCTAAGTCTAACCCTAACCATAACGCCCCCCTAACCTAAATATTAATTAAATAAATCTAAATAAATTAACTCTTATTAACTAAATGAATCCTATTTAAAACTAAATACTTACCTTTAAAATAAACCCTAATATAGCTACAATATAAATAATAATTATATTCTAGCTATCTTAGGATTTATTTTTATTTTACAGGTACCTTTCAATTTATTTTAACCATGTACAATAACTATTAAATAGTTATTAACTATTTAATAGCTTACCTAGCTAAAATAAAGAGAAATGTACCTGTGAAATAAATCCTAACCTAAGTTACAATTACACCTAACACTACACTATACTTTAATAAATTATTCCTATTTAAAAATAAATACTTACCTGTAAAATAAACCCTAAGATAGCTACAATGTAATTAATACTTATATTATAGCTATTTTTGGATTTATATTTATTTTACAGGTAACTTTGTATTTATTTTAGCTAGTTAGAATAGTTATTAAATAGTTATTAACTATTTAATAACTACCTAGCTAAAAGAAATACAAAATTACCTGTAAAATAATTCCTAACTTAAGTTACAATTAAACCTAATACTACACTATCATTAAATTAACTAAATAAACTACCTACAAAGAACTACAATGAAATACAATTACATAAACTAACTAAAGTACAAAAAATAAAAAAAGCTAAGTTACAAAAAATAAAAAATTAAGTTACAAACATGTTAAAAATATTACAACAATTTTAAGCTACTTACACCTAATCTAAGCCCCCTAATAAAATAACAAACCCCCCCAAAATAAAAAAAATCCCTACCCTATTCTAAATTACATAAATTTCAATGCTCTTTTACCTTACCAGCCCTTAAAAGGGCCATTTGTGGGGGCATGCCCCAAAAAGTTCAGCTCTTTTGCCTGTAAAATAAAAATACAACCCCCCCCCCAACATTAAAACCCACCACCCACATACCCCTAATCTAACCCAAACCCCCCTTACAAAAACCTAACACTAATCCCCTGAAGATCATCCTACCTTGAGTCGTCTTCACTCAGCCGAGCCACCGATGGAACTGAAGAGGGCATCCGGAACGGAAGAAGTTAATCCTCCAAGCGGCGCTGAAGAAATCTTCCATCCGATGAAGTCATCATCCAGGCGGCGCTGAAGAAGTCTTCGATCCGGCCGATGTCATCTTCAAAGAGGCGCTGAAGAGGTCTTCTATCCGGGCGAAGTCATCTTCCAAGCCGGGTCTTGAATCTTCCTTCCGCCGACGCGGAACCACCTTCTTCACCGACGGACTACGACGAATGACGGCTCCTTTAAGGGACGTCATCCAAGATGGCGTCCCCTCAATTCCGATTGGCTGATAGGATTCTATCAGCCAATCGGAATTAAGGTAGGAAAATCTGATTGGCTGATGGAATCAGCCAATCAGATTCAAGTTCAATCCGATTGGCTGATCCAATCAGCCAATCAGATTGAGCTCGCATTCTATTGGCTGATCGGAACAGCCAATAGAATGCGAGCTCAATCTGATTGGCTGATTCCATCAGCCAATCAGATTTTCCTACCTTAATTCCGATTGGCTGATAGAATCCTATCAGCCAATCGGAATTGAGGGGACGCCATCTTGGATGACGTCCCTTAAAGGAGCCGTCATTCGTCGTAGTCCGTCGGTGAAGAAGGTGGTTCCGCGTCGGCGGAAGGAAGATTCAAGACCCGGCTTGGAAGATGACTTCGCCCGGATAGAAGACCTCTTCAGCGCCTCTTTGAAGATGACATCGGCCGGATCGAAGACTTCTTCAGCGCCGCCTGGATGATGACTTCATCGGATGGAAGATTTCTTCAGCGCCGCTTGGAGGATTAACTTCTTCCGTTCCGGATGCCCTCTTCAGTTCCATCGGTGGCTCGGCTGAGTGAAGACGACTCAAGGTAGGATGATCTTCAGGGGATTAGTGTTAGGTTTTTGTAAGGGGGGTTTGGGTTAGATTAGGGGTATGTGGGTGGTGGGTTTTAATGTTGGGGGGGGGGTTGTATTTTTATTTTACAGGCAAAAGAGCTGAACTTTTTGGGGCATGCCCCCACAAATGGCCCTTTTAAGGGCTGGTAAGGTAAAAGAGCATTGAAATTTATGTAATTTAGAATAGGGTAGGGATTTTTTTTATTTTGGGGGGGTTTGTTATTTTATTAGGGGGCTTAGATTAGGTGTAAGTAGCTTAAAATTGTTGTAATATTTTTAACATGTTTGTAACTTAATTTTTTATTTTTTGTAACTTAGCTTTTTTTATTTTTTGTACTTTAGTTAGTTTATGTAATTGTATTTCATTGTAGTTCTTTGTAGGTAGTTTATTTAGTTAATTTAATGATAGTGTAGTATTAGGTTTAATTGTAACTTAAGTTAGGATTTATTTTACAGGTAATTTTGTATTTATTTTAGCTAGGTAGTTATTAAATAGTTAATAACTATTTAATAACTATTCTAACTAGCTAAAATAAATACAAAGTTACCTGTAAAATAAATATAAATCCAAAAATAGCTATAATATAAGTATTAATTACATTGTAGCTATCTTAGGGTTTATTTTACAGGTAAGTATTTATTTTTAAATAGGAATAATTTATTAAAGTATAGTGTAGTGTTAGGTGTAATTGTAACTTAGGTTAGGATTTATTTCACAGGTACATTTCTCTTTATTTTAGCTAGGTAAGCTATTAAATAGTTAATAACTATTTAATAGTTATTGTACATGGTTAAAATAAATTGAAAGGTACCTGTAAAATAAAAATAAATCCTAAGATAGCTAGAATATAATTATTATTTATATTGTAGCTATATTAGGGTTTATTTTAAAGGTAAGTATTTAGTTTTAAATAGGATTCATTTAGTTAATAAGAGTTAATTTATTTAGATTTATTTAATTAATATTTAAGTTAGGGGGCGTTAGGGTTAGGGTTAGGTTTAGGGGTTAATCATTTTATTACAGTGGCGGCGGCGTAGTGGGGGGCAGGATAGGGGTTAATAAATTTATTATAGGTGGCGACGGTGTAGGGGGGGCAGATTAGGGGTTAATAAATGTATTATAGGTGGCGACGGTGTAGGGGGGGCAGGATAGGGGTTAATACATTTAATATAGGTTGCGGCGGGTTCAGGGAGCGGCGGGTTAGGGGTTAATACATTTATTATAGTTGCGGTGGGCTCCGGGAGCGGCGGTTTAGGGGTTAATATGTATAGAATAGCTTGCGGTGGGCTCCGGGAGCGGCGGTTTAGGGGGTAATAACTTTATTTAGTTGCGGCGGTGTAGGGGGGGTCAGATTAGGGGTGTTTAGACTCGGGGTACATGTTAGGGTGTTAGGTGTAGACAGCTCCCATAGAAATCAATGGGATGTCTGTCAGCAGCGAACTTGTACTTTCGCTATGGTCAGACTCCCATTGATTCCTATGGGATCCGCCGCCTCCAGGCTGGCGCTTTGAAAACCAGGTACGCTGGGCCGTAAAAGTGCCGAGCGTACCTGCTAGTTTTTTGATAGCTAGCAAAAGTAGTGAGAATGTGCCGCACTTGTGTGCGGAACATCTGGAGTGACGTAAGAATCGATCTGTGTCGGACTGAGTCCGGCGGATCGAAGCTTACGTCACAAAATTCTACTTTTGCCTGTCTCGAGCCTTTGATAACTAAGGCGTATCAGCCTCGCCACAAATACGCTGCGGAATACGCAGCGTATTTGAGGTTGACGGCTTGATAACTAGGCCCCCATGTGTGTTTTGCCAGATAACGTGTTTCGCCCCTCCCACTCAGGGATTTGGCCAGGGCTTTGTCAGAACTCCGTCAATGAGGCTAAACGTCTCTTTTAAAGCATTTATAGAGATTCTACTTGAACCTTCATAAAACGCTATATTGCATTCTATTGGTGACTATATACAACCTTATTATACTTAAATAGTGTGGAACTATAAGGCAACAGCATACCTACAAACCATCTATTTTGTCAATCACTTTGTTTGTCATTATTGCAAACTGTATGTTATTCACGTGACATTTCTTTCTTATCAGATGATAGTACAATTCATTTTAAATAATATTTGAAATATGGAAAATCAAAAGACAAGTTTTGAGTAAATTTTCACTTTTACAGTGTATATTGTTACTTATTACAAAAAACAATCATACTCTATTTTTTCATTTAACCCATAATGTCTGCAACCTGTACATCCATTTTGTTTCTTGTTGGAGAAGTACTTTATCATAATTTCCACATCTCCTCTTTTGTTTAGGATGTTCAATACTAAGCAAGTGTATTTTGCATCATGACATTCAGCAAAATGCCTAGCTACCGGACTATCAGTATCTTTCTGCTTGATGTGATTTCTATGCTCTTTCACTCTGTCTTTGAGTTCCCTCCCAGTTTTTTCAACGCAATATCTGGGGCAAGAACAATACAACAAATAAATGACCCCTGATGTGTTGCAAGTTATACATTGTCTAATTTTAAACGTTTTATGTGGATTAGTGCCAAAAGTTTTGGTTTTCTGTATGTTACTGCAATAGGTGCACTTGCCACATGGGTGATAACCTACTCTCTGTTGCAGGCTGCTTAGCCAATTTACTGGGGGACATTCTTCTTTCAAATTCAGAATGTACTAGGCTATCCCTGTGCTGTATCTTACCCCAATGACAATTATAAGGGGTTATTAGAGGCACCATTTCTGCTTCATTCTTTTCTTCACATTTTGCACCATAAAGCATATTTTGTCTATTTGTAGTACATGCTCTCACCTTTTTTATACTTCTATTAGAGTATCCCCTTTCTCTAAATCGACATGCTAGCTCGCCTGCTTGTCTTTCAAAGTCGGCTTCAGTGGAACAGTTTTGTTTAATGTAGAAACTGTTCCACTGGAATGCCATCCTTATTATTTGGATGGTGGCTAGTGGCATGGAGTAAACTATTAGTGGCAGTATATTTACGGTATACTTCAGTATGTATTGCTCCATTATATTTTTTAATTTTTCAATCTAAAAATGTTATTGCTTCTTTACTCACTTGGTAAATAAAAATAAAATGCTATAGGGGTTTTTATTTAATTCTGCCACAAAGATCTCCAATTCTTCTACACTGCCACCCCATAAAATGAGGATGTCATCCACATAGTGCAGCCCTAGGACCATATGTGCGTCCACCCACTCTGACATACCACTTAACACATCTCGTAGTTCCCAGAGGCCAAGATGTAAACAAGCATAGGTGGGCGCACCCATGGCTGTGCCCCTGATTTGCTGATAGAATCTGCCATCAAATGAAAATATGTTATTTTTTAATAACAAAGTCAAAGAGTTTCAAAACCAGCTCTGTGTGTTGCTGAGATTCATGTCCCCTCAATTCCAAGAAGTATCTGGCAGCTGCCAGACCCACTTCATGCGGAATTGAGGAGTAAAGAGATTCTACATCTAAAGCTACAAAGATGATCTTATCACTGGATCTTTACATTATAAAGCACAGCCATTATATCTGATTTAAAACCAAAATCAAAATACATGCCCTCTCTATCTATTGCCCCAAGTTTGTATACCTTTGTAAAATGTGTAGAGGCAGATATTGAGCAAATTGTTTACACAGGTATAGTTGAGGATAATCTTACCAAAGCTCAAAGACAAGCATTAAGAGAATTTACCAGTAATCCTGATATCATCATAAAACAGTCCGACAAGGGCGGAAACGTAGTACTTATGGACCACGATTTCTATATTAGACAGGTAAAACAACTGTTAGATGATCCATTACAGTATGTAAAAGTAACTCAACATACTTTTTATAAGTCTTGTGATGAGCATGGTCTTATGTTAAATGATGCTAGGATGTCTGGTCTGATATCTAAAAAAGAATTTGACTTCATGCTCAATTAATTCCCTGTTGTTCCAACGTTTTATTACATTCCGAAGCTATATAAAAATTTAAAGCAACTCCCCGGTAGGCCCTTAGACTCGAGAATGTGGAGCCTCCCTGAGGGCATACGTAAATATGTAGATACTTTTTTGAAACAATTTTTACCTACTTTGAGCTCTTATGTGCAGGACATGAATGATGTCCTACGCAGACTACAGTGAGTGCAGAATTATTAGGCAAGTTGTATTTTTGAGGATTAATTTTATTATTGAACAACAACCATGTTCTCAATGAACCCAAAAAACTCATTAATATCAAAGCTGAATAGTTTTGGAAGTAGTTTTTAGTTTGTTTTTAGTTATAGCTATTTTACGGGGATATCTGTGTGTGCAGGTGACTATTACTGTGCATAATTATTAGGCAACTTAACAAAAAACAAATATATACCCATTTCAATAATTTATTTTTACCAGTGAAACCAATATAACATCTCAACATTCACAAATATACATTTCTGACATTCAAAAACAAAACAAAAACAAATCAGTGACCAATATAGCCACCTTTCTTTGCAAGGACACTCAAAAGCCTGCCATCCATGGATTCTGTCAGTGCTTTGATCTGTTCACCATCAACATTGCGTGCAGCAGCAACCACAGCCTCCCAGACACTGTTCAGAGAGGTGTACTGTTTTCCCTCCTTGTAAATCTCACATTTGATGATGGACCACAGATTCTCAATGGGGTTCAGATCAGGTGAACAAGGAGGCCATGTCATTAGATTTTCTTCTTTTATACCCTTTCTTGCCAGCCACGCTGTGGAGTACTTGGACGCGTGTGATGGAGCATTGTCCTGCATGAAAATCATGTTTTTCTTGAAGGATGCAGACTTCTTCCTGTACCACTGCTTGAAGAAGGTGTCTTCCAGAAACTGGCAGTAGGACTGGGAGTTGAGCTTGACTCCATCCTTAACCCGAAAAGGCCCCACAAGCTCATCTTTGATGATACCAGCCCAAACCAGTACTCCACCTCCACCTTGCTGGCGTCTGAGTCGGACTGGAGCTCTCTGCCCTTTACCAATCCAGCCACGGGCCCATCCATCTGGCCCATCAAGACTCACTCTCATTTCATCAGTCCATAAAACCTTAGAAAAATCAGTCTTGAGATATTTCTTGGCCCAGTCTTGACGTTTCAGCTTGTGTGTCTTGTTCAGTGGTGGTCGTCTTTCAGCCTTTCTTACCTTGGCCATGTCTCTGAGTATTGCACACCTTGGGCTTTTGGGCACTCCAGTGATGTTGCAGCTCTGAAATATGACCAAACTGGTGGCAAGTGGCATCTTGGCAGCTGCACGCTTGACTTTTCTCAGTTCATTGGCAGTTATTTTGCGCCTTGGTTTTTCCACACGCTTCTTGCGACCCTGTTGACTATTTTGAATGAAACGCTTGATTGTTCGATGATCACGCTTCAGAAGCTTTGCAATTTTAAGAGTGCTGCATCCCTCTGCAAGATATCTCACTATTTTTGACTTTTCTGAGCCTGTCAAGTCCTTCTTTTGTTACAACACGCGAACAAAGGCACCACAAGGGCTATTTCCCTATTATTGTATAATTCTAAACTTACTGTTTGTTAGTTTATGAAGTTTATATTATGTAGGGAATGGTGCTAAATGCATAAAATTAAATATTCCAAAAAGACAAAGAAGACTCTCACAAGACTCTGGATATCTCCTGAAAGTATGCACATGTAAGCACTCTTAGCCTAGACTTTGAGGCGGTTTTTCCAGACCAGAGAAAAATAAAATATAACTTTTATTATGAATTGCACTTAAAATAAGGGTAACACACAAATTAAAATCGACACTAGCACTGTCATTTAATTGGACTGTATATATTCACTTGGGTGGAGGAATATAATATCAGTGGCCTATAATGCTTATCTTAATTCCCCCAGAATAGTGCTATATTAGATATGTTATACTTAGAAGAAAAGAGTCCCACAACACTGTGTATGTTAAGTGAATCTATACTATACACTCTCTATAGGAATGTTTGGGTACCCTGGTAATCCCTGTATATATAATGTCAGCCAGGAATGGTTCTAAATGAACTCACTCTGTTTATGTGCCTGAGAGCTGTTGTTTATTTATAGAACAGCAATTGCAGTTTTTTTGATTGATACTGTAGGATTCGCTAAAGCGCTTTGTGGATTAAATATTCTAGAGTTGCCTCTGTTAGCTAGAAAAATGTTACACTATGATGTGTAAATTGGCGTTATAAAAAGTGATTTTAATTTTAGCGCAACCCAGATATCATGCAAAGTCTGAACGGCTTCCTTTATAACTGTTACAATATTATTATTATGCGTTTTGGAGACGTAACCTTCTCTGTAATTCCCCAATAAGGCACAATTTTTATTATCCTTTGTATATACTGAGGACTTTCAAATGCCCGTATCTTTATTTCAAGAGAACATATCCCTATATTGCCTGTGTCGGTATAGTTTGTATTTGGCTATATATGCCTCTAGATTTTATAGGCAGTGTCTTAATTATAAGGAACCATTTACTCTCTATTGCCTCTTGTGACACTGTTCTGATCGGTTCTGTGTGTGTTATTCACAGAGCCTTAGGAGAACTAAGTTACGCTATTCACAAAGCCTTAAGTTCAGTTTGATTCTATTGCAGATATCACTGTTATTATATTTTTACTGTAATTGCGTTTACTGAGCTTTCCGTACAGCAAATCCTCTCTGGTTTAGTTTCAGGGTAGATGTTAGGCTAAATAACTACGTAATGAATATATTTCACCCTGGCTAAGTCTGGCACAACCCAGACTATTCCACAAATTAACTAAGTATAGTTATAATCGTCGTTAGTCTAATTTAACATGAAGTGCTAGGCAGTTAAAAATTAGAGCGCCCAAACGCTCACATAGACTCCTGACTAGTTTCGCCCATCCGGGCTTTGTCAAAGGCGGCGAGCCGCCGATTGTTTGGGGGTATATACCGGTAAAACCGGAAGTCCCGCCTTGTTCTATTTTCAGTTTGTGTACTGATTGGTCATCATTTTTGTAATGACAGCTTCGTATTCCTATCAGTTTTTACTGTTATTAGTTACAGTATTATGCTGGGGTTTAGCGAGTTGTTAATACATTGCATGTTAGATTTATCTTGGGCTATTATTCTGATTACAACTTTGATATTTTCAAACATATTCTTACTGGCTAAATAGATTATAGAGGTACTATCTTCTTATCACTCACAACTTCTGTTCTATTTAGTTTGATTTTTTATTTGTTATATCCTATGTATTAAATGGTTACCAATATGACATACAAGTACAATGTTATAATGGATTAAATATATACTCCAACTATATATAAGAGTGGATGATCTTTGATTCACCATAAGTGTATAAGTGACATATTCAAAAAACATCAATGTCTCTTGTTTGTGAATTGTGTTGTTTATTGAACGGAATCCTTATGTTGGATGTGTTTTTTGTTTAGTGACAATTGTGTCTTAGTTTATATCATCTGGTTCATGCTTTGCTACTTATAGTAATTTTGTATGTGCTATATTAGTGGAAGTGTGCATTTGAGAATCCTTGTGCCTCAATTGTATGAAGAAATCCTGTGAAAATTGGGTGACCTGTGGCATTAATTGAGTCTGTGTGCTCTTAACATCTGTGAAAAGGATGTGCAAACAATTGATTTGTGTGGGAAGGGGTGAAGATTTGTTGTTGGCTTGAAATGACTTGTATAATATCTTGTTTGTATTATTATTCAATGATATTATGTTTTTTATTTTTGTACCTTTTTGCTTTATTAAGTCTTGTGTTTAAATTTCACATTAATATCTGTGCATAGTAACTATTCAGTCCGATGAGTTGTACCTCTCCTATTTATATAGAGTTTATATGGTTCTGTATACTGTTACACCAGTATTCATTACAGAAAAATATAGTAGTTGTTCTGCTCATTTAACCCTTGAGGTTGAACTGAGTTCAGTAAATAAATCCACCGACTCTCAGCTTTCAGTAGAGCTGATTCTAAGTTTCCTCCCCTCATTCCTAAACTCACTTTTTCTATACCCCAGCATTGTAGGTCATTTTGGTTTGAGTTATGGAATTTTAAGAAATGTGCAGCTACACTAGTTATGGATTTCATCTCTTCCTTGTCTTTCGCTGCATTTTTAATGTTCCTTAAATGTTCCATTAATCTCAGATGTAATTTCCTTGAGGTCATTCCTACATAGTACAAATTGCATGTACAGTATAGTACATAAATTACACTCTCTGTATTGCAACTGATGTATCTTTTGATGCTGTGTTTCTTACCGAACCTGTCTGTAATAGTATCTGTATTGCGCATGTATTTACATGTGCTACAGTTGCCACATTTGTGTGCTCCTGGTTTGAATGCAGTTATGGTTTTCTTCCTTTGGAAGTGGCTACTAGTTACAAGATCTTTTATATTTTTCGTCCTTCTGTATCCAACTGAAGGCCTATCTCCTAAGAGGGTTTTTAATGTTGGGTCCATCATTAAGATGTTCCAGTGTTTCTGTACAATATTGAGGATTTGTGGTGTTTGGCTGTTGTATGTCATGATCAGCCTGGGTACATTGGAGCTGTTCTTATATTTTTTGTAAAGGAGGTCATGTCTTGGAGTGTGTAAAGCTCTATATTTCGCTTTTTTGGTACTTCTTTTACTGTATCCTCTTCTCCATAGTCTCTCCTCCAATTCTTTTGCCCTGTCATTAAATACCTGATCCTCTGAGCAGTTTCTGCGTAGCCTTAAAAATTCTCCTGTTGGTAAGCTTTTCATCGTGCTTGGAGCATGAGCACTCGTACTATGTAGCAAACTGTTAGCCGCTGTAGGTTTCATGTACAGGTCAGTAGTCACATTGCCATCACTTGTTTTATTAATTGTTATATCCAAAAAGTTTATTTTTGTCAGGCTTTCTTCATGTGTTAATTTGATGTTCAAATCATTTTGATTTAGATGTTTTAGGAAATTCAATAAATCATTATGTGTGCCTTCCCAAATAAAGAGGATATCATCTATGAACCGTATCCACAAAGGGATACAGTCCGTGTACTTTTGATTGCTTTCTGTAAATACAAAGCTTTGCAATTTTAAGAGTGCTGCATCCCTCTGCAAGATATCTCACTATTTTTGACTTTTCTGAGCCTGTCAAGTCCTTCTTTTGACCCATTTTGCTAAAGGAAAGGAAGTTGCCTAATAATTATGCACACCTGATATAGGGTGTTGATGTCATTAGACCACACCCCTTCTCATTACAGAGATGCACATCACCTAATATGCTTAATTGGTAGTAGGCTTTCGAGCCTATACAGCTTGGAGTAAGACAACATGCATAAAGAGGATGATGTGGTCAAAATACTGATTTGCCTAATAATTCTGCACTCCCTGTATATAATAAAAAAGATCAGTGATAAGATCATTTTTGTAGCTTTAGATGTAGAATCTCTTTACTCCTCAATTCCGCATGAAGGTGGTATCGTAGCTGCCAGATACTTCTTGGAATTGAGGGGACATGAATTTCAGCAACATACAGAGCTGGTTTTGAAACTCCTTGACTTTGTTTTAAAAAAATAACATTTTCATTTGATGGAAGATTCTATCAGCAAATCAGGGGCACAGCCATTGGTGCCTTGTGTGCGCCCACCTATGCTTGTTTACATCTTGACCTCTGGGAAATACGAGATGTCTTTTGTGGTATGTCAGAGAGGGTGGACACACATGTGGTCCTAGGGCTGCGCTATTTGGTTGACATCCTCATTTTATGGGATAGCAGTGTAGAAGAAGTGAAGATCTTTGTGGCAGAATTAAATAAAAATCCCTATAACATTTATTTAACTCACCAAGTGAGTAAAGAAGCAATAAAAAAAATTTAGATTTAAAAATTAAAAAATATAATGGAGCAATATATACTGAAGTATACCGTAAAGATACTGCCACTAATAGTTTACTCCATTCCACTAGCCACCATCCAAAAAATGTAAAGGATGGCATTCCAGTGGGACAGTTTCTACGTCTCAAACAAAACTATTCCACTGAAGCCTCCTTTGAAAGACAAGCAGGTGAGCTAGCATGTCGAGTTAGAGAAAGGGGATACTCTAATAGAAGTACAAAAAATTCCTGGGTAAGAGCACGTACTACAAATAGACAAAATAGGCTTTATGGTGCAAAATGTGAAGAAAAAAATGATGTATAAATGGTGCGTCTAATAACCCCTTATAATTGTCATTAGGGTAAGATACAGAACATAATTGGCATATTTTGCACACTGATAAAGTGTTAAGCCAGTTCCTCTCTCCTAACCCTTTGTTAATTGCAAAAAGAGCAGTAAGCCTCAGGGATAGCCTAGTACATTCTGAATGTGAAAGAATGGATGTACAGGTTGCAGACATTAACCCCAAATGGGTTAAATGAAAAAATAGAGTATGCTTGTTTTTTGTAATAAGTAACAATAAACACTGTAAAAGGGAACATTTACTCAAAACTTGTGAGAATATATGTCTTTTGATTTTCCATATTTCAAATATTTTATAAAATGAATTGTACTATAGTGATGTCGCGAACCTAAAAATTTGGGTTCGCGAACGGTGAACGCGAACTTCTGCAAATGTTTGCGAACGGGTGAACCGGGCGAACCGCCATTGACTTCAATAGGCAGGCGAATTTTAAAACCCACAGGGACTCTTTCTGGCCACAATAGTGATGGAAAGGTTTTTTCAAGGGGACTAACACCTGGACTGTGGCATGCCGGAGGGAGATCCATGGCAAAACTCCCATGGAAAAATAACATAGTTGATGAAGAGTCTGGTTTTAATCCATAATGGGCATAAATCACCTAACATTCCTAAATTGTTTGGAATAACGTGCTTTAAAACATCAGGCATGATGTTGTATCGATCAGGTAGTGTAAGGGTTACGACCGCTACACAGTGCACAGTGTAGGTGATATACCTGCCCTGACCATGCTTTGCAGACCAGGTATCAGTGGTCAGATGGACCCTTGCCCCAACACTGTGTGCCAGACATGCCATTATAGCAGACTTATATGGCTTTGGCGTTGCTTTTTGGTAATTACAAGGCTGCTAAATTCCACTGCGCACCACACGTGTTTTATGCCCAGCAGTGAAGGGGTTAATTAGGGAGCATGTAGGCAGCTTGTAGAGTTAATTTTAGCTTAAGTGTAGTGTAGTAGACAACCCAAAGTATTGATCTAGGCCCATTTTGGTATATTTAATGCCACCATTTCACCGCCAAATGCGATCAAATAAAAAAAAATTGTTCACTTTTTCACAAACTTTAGGTTTCTCACAGAAATTATTTACAAACAACTTATGCAATTATGTCATAAATGGTTGTAAATGCTTCTCTGGGATCCCATTTGTTCAGAAATAGCAGACTTATATGGCTTTGGCGTTGCTTTTTGGTAATTAGAAGGCTGCTAAATGCCACTGCGCACCACACGTGTTTTATGCCCAGCAGTGAAGGGGTTAATTAGGGAGCATGTAGGGAGCTTGTAGAGTTAATTTTAGCTTAAGTGTAGTGTAGTAGACAACCCAAAGTATTGATATAGGCCCATTTTGGTATATTTAATGCCACCATTTCACCGCCAAATGCGATCAAATTTAAAAAAATTGTTCACTTTTTAACAAACAGGTTTCTCACAAAAATTATTTACAAACAACTTATGCAATTTGGCATAAATGGTTGTAAATGCTTCTCTGGGATCCCCTTTGTTCAGAAATAGCAGACTTATATGGCTTTGGCGGTGCTTTTTGGTAATTAGAAGGCTGCTAAATGCCACTGCGCACCACACGTGTTTTATGCCCAGCAGTGAAGGGGTTAATTAGGGAGCATGTAGGCAGCTTGTAGAGTTAATTTTAGCTTAAGTGTAGTGTAGTAGACAACCCAAAGTATTGATATAGGCCCATTTTGGTATATTTAATGCCACCATTTCACCGCCAAATGCGATCAAATTTAAAAAAATTGTTCACTTTTTAACAAACTTAGGTTTCTCACAAAAATTATTTACAAACAACTTATGCAATTTGGCATAAATGGTTGTAAATGCTTCTCTGGGATCCCCTTTGTTCAGAAATAGCAGACTTATATGGCTTTGGCGGTGCTTTTTGGTAATTAGAAGGCTGCTAAATGCCACTGCGCACCACACGTGTTTTATGCCCAGCAGTGAAGGGGTTAATTAGGGAGCATGTAGGCAGCTTGTAGAGTTAATTTTAGCTTAAGTGTAGTGTAGTAGACAACCCAAAGTATTGATCTAGGCCCATTTTGGTATATTTAATGCCACCATTTCACCGCCAAATGCGATCAAATTTAAAAAAAAAACTTAAATTTTTTCACAATTTTAGGTTTCTCACTGAAATTATTTACAAACAGCTTGTGCAATTATGGCCCAAATGGTTGTAAATGCTTCTCTGGGATCCCCTTTGTTCAGAAATAGCAGACATATATGACTTTGGCGTTGCTTTCTGGTAATTAGAAGGCCGCTAAATGCTGCTGCGCATCACACGTGTATTATGGCTAGCAGTGAAGGGGTTAATTAGGTAGTTTGTAGGGAGCTTGCAGGGTTAATTTTAGCTTTAGTGTAGAGATCAGCCTCCCACCTGACGATTCAGACCCCCTGATCCCTCCCAAACAGCTCGCTTCCCTCCCCCACAATTGTCCCTGCCATCTTAAGTACTGGCAGAAAGTCTGCCAGTACTAAAATAAAAGGTTTTTATTTTATTTTTTTTAGCATATTTACCTATGCTGTGGTGTAGCATCCCCCCTTAGCCCCCAACATCCCTGATCCCCCCCCAAAACAGCTCTCTAACCCTCCCCATCTGCCTTATTGGTGGCCATCTTGGGTACTGGCAGCTGTCTGCTATTATTTCACAGTCAAAAAAGTGTTTTTTTTTTTAAATGTACACTACTGTTACACCAGATATGAGTGGCGGCATTGGGCAAGTGGGCACAGTATACGTTGTGAGCCTGACACACACGCTGGCAGGCAGGCAACTGCAATTAGATTACACAGGAAAAAAAAAAAAAAAGCAGACTGATGTTCTAACCCTAAAAAGGGCTTTTTGGGGTGCTGTCCATACAGCAGACATCAGATGAGTCCTTCAGGACTGTAGTGGACACTGAATACACTAGCCTAGCTATCGATTTCCCTATTAAATCAGCAGCAGCTACACTGTCCCTCCTCTCACTAAGAATGCAGCTTGCAAATTAATCTAAAATGGATGCTGTCTAGGAGGTGGGAGGGTCAGGGAGGGAGGGTCTGCTGCTGATTGGCTGTAATGTGTCTTCTGACTGTGAGGTACAGGGTCAAAGTTTATTCAATGATGATGAATAGGGGGCGGATCGAACATTGCATATGTTTGCCGTCCGCGGCGAACACGAACATGCTATGTTTGCCGGGAACTATTCACCGGCGAACTATTCGCAACATCACTATTGTACTATCATCTGATAAGAAAGAAACTGTCATGTGAATAACATACAGTTTGCAATAATGACAAACAAAGTGATTGACAAAATAGATGGTTTGCAGGTATGCTGTTGCCTTATAGTTCCACACTATTTAAGTATAATAGGGTTGTATATAGTCACCAATAGAATGTAATATAGCTTTAAGAAGGTTCACGTAGAATCTCTATGAACGCTATAATAAAGCTGTTTAGCCTCATTGACAGAGATCTGACGAAGCCCTGGCCAAACCCCTGAGTGGGAGGGGCAAGTGGCGTCACTAGGGTTGGTGTCACCCGGTGCGGTAAGTTATGGTGTCACCCCCCCCCCAGAAAGCAGACACACACAAAAACACAGGCAAACACACATACAAACACTCAGACACACTTAAAAACATACTCAGATGCACACACAAACACTCGGAAACACACTCAGACACACACACAAAAACACACACACAAAAACATTGAGACACACGCACACACACACACAAACTCAGACACACACTTACAAAATATGTAAACTGCAC
The DNA here is from genome assembly GCF_027579735.1 of Bombina bombina. NCBI lineage: Eukaryota > Metazoa > Chordata > Amphibia > Anura > Bombinatoridae > Bombina > Bombina bombina. The sequence goes on along the minus strand of NC_069504.1, from coordinate 140,314,406 downwards.
TGCATTAATTATAAAGCGCATGCCTAGAGCTGCTCCCTGGCTCAGCAGAGCATCAAATGAAAGATAAACAGAGCACTCTAAAAATAAATCACTAAAGAAAAGGTTTAGGTGCAAACTATGAAAATTCTGCTCTCTGACTCTGTTCCAAGCCTGTCAGTGCACAGCCCTGGGCTGCGTGCCTACCGCTTCTTATGGCCAATCACCTCTGCACTCTGCCCACCCCCAGACCCCCGCCCGCCCTCCTACCTGTTCAGTGTGCACTTAGTGTACCATAACCGTAATGGTCTGGTGGGCATCATACGTGGCTCCTTCACTTTAAAGACAGTGTCAAACAGTCATGCGGTCAGGTGCCAGGCATCCCTTCACGATTTGCCAGTTCCCGTTTAGAGAGACAGCACAGCAGTGAGTGACTCCACTGCTTCACATGTCACTGAGCAGTGAGCACAGATAGGCAGGCAGGTTTGGGCTAGCAGCACAACTTTGCAAGCCCCACGGCATGCCCACAACATTCATAGCGAAATTGGGCAGGGGAGAAGCAAAGTACAAACAAGCAAAAGCAGCCGGGAAAACTATTTGTTGAAATTGCAGCACTGGCTCAAGGGGCAAAAAAATTGTGTGTCTACAACTTCCCCAGTCCCACCAATGTTCACAAATGCCAGCCCCTCTAATAAAAAAAATCTATGCATCTCAACATTGTATTTCTTTGAATTTCAATAAAATTGAAAAAAAAAAAAAAAAAAAAAAAAAAAATTTGGTGTTAATTTGGTGAAGACCTCACACGCTGGAATCTACATGTGCAATTTAACAACTCTTGTTGCAAACAGCAGCTGTGCATTCAAACTGGAGGGCAATATAAATGTAACGATTGCAACTCACCTGGATACTCTGCACTGAATTTCAACTTTGTTGGCTTATATTAAGCTTCAACTGGCTGTTATTTGGGACACCTGGAAATTTCAAAGTTAAGCAGCAAGCTTGCTAAATGATGGTGAGATTCTTCTAATACCGGTTGATTGGATCAGATAAAAGGTACTTTCGCAAGTGGCATTGAGATCGTTATGATAAGATCCTTTGCATTAGAGTATTATACCTTGGGACTGATCTATATCTAATCTGCCTAAACATAGGTTTTGGAAATGGATATTTTACTTTTGTTTATTTTTTTTGCCCTCTAACCTATTTGGAGCGTGCTTTGGCACTAAGTGCTCCTAAAACTGCTGCCAAAAACTTTGTAGTTCAATTAGCTGGGAAGTGTGCAACTAGCACTAAGGGCTTCCATATAACTGCACAGCAATTGAATCTGGTTACTTTTGTTCTTTATTGAATATATGATGTGAAATATAGATGTAAATATATATATATATATATATAGTGAGGCCCCGGGCACCAGAATTCAAACTCAGAGAGCTGGCAGTGGTGTGTATTATGCCTGTAAAGACTTAGGCCTCTAGTTATCAAGCTGTCTACTTACCTGCATTCGGCGGCCCCAATACGCTCACCTAACATCGCCGCCGCAGACCTGAATACGTTCGCCAAATTTATCAAGAAAGCTGTAACATTGTAGCTATTTAAGGGTTTATTTTTATTTTAAAGGCAAGTTTGTATTTATTTTAACTAGGTACAATAGCTATTAAATAGTTATTAACTATTTAATAGCTACCTAGTTAAAATAACTACAAATTTACCTGTAAAATAAATCCTAACCTAAGTTACAATTACACCTAACACTATACTACAATTAAATAAATAAAATTAATTAAATACAATTAGCTACAATTAAATAAAAATAACTAAAATTAACTAAAGTACAAAAAAAAAACCCTCTAAATTACAAAAAAAAAATTACAAGAAGTTTAAACTAATTACACGTAATCTAAGCCCCCTAATAAAATAAAATAAAAAGTATTTAGTTTTAAATAGGAATAATTTATTTAATTATAGGAATATTTATTTAGATTAATTTAAATAATATTTAAGTTAGGGGGGTGTTAGGGTTAGGGTTAGACTTAGGTTTAGGGGTTAATAGATATAATGTAGGTGGCGGTGGGCTCCGGGAGCGGCGGTTTAAGGGTTAAACAATTAATTTATTTGCGGCGGGGTCCGGGATCGGCAGGATAGGGGTTAATAACTTTATGTAGGTGGCGGTGGTATAGGGGGCGCAGATTAGGGGTTAATAGGTATAATGTAGGTGGCGGCGGGGTCTGGGAGTGGCGGTTTAGGGGTTAATAAATGTATTATAGTTGCGGCGGGGTCCGGGAGCGGCGGTTTAGGGGTTAATACATATAATGTAGGTGGCGGCGGTGGCGGGGCGGCGGATTAGGGGTTAATAAGTATAAAGTAGGTTGCGGCGGTGTAGGGGGGGCAGATTAGGGGTTTTTAGACTCGGGGTACATGTTAGGGTGTTAGGTGCAGACACTTCCCATAGGAATCAATGGGATATCGGGCAGCAGGGAACATGAGCTCTCGCTGCTGTCAGACTCCGATTGATTCCTATGGGATCAGCCGCCTCCAGGTCGGCGGATTGAAAACCAGGTACGCTGGGCCGGAATAGTGGCGAGCGTACCTGGTTGTTCTTTGGTAACTACCAAAAGTAGTCAGATTGTGCCGAACTTGCATTTGGAACATCTGTAGTGATGTAAGCATCGATCTGTGTCGGACTGAGTCCGGCGGATCGTATGTTACATCACTAGATTCTACTTTTGCCCGTCTGTAGGGCTTGATAACTATGGCGAATCAGCCTCGCCACAAATACACTGTGGAATTCCAGCGTATTTGCGGTTGACGGCTTGATAACTAGAGGCCTTAATCTGTAATTTAGAAGCCACTGCTAGCTCCTGAGAAGATGTGATGTTTAAATACTGGTGCACAAGCCCTCATAACATATGTGCATATGCTGCTGAAAAGCAGTAATTCCTTTCCAAGAAGCATTTTGCTAATGGAAAATTCTTCTATTTAAAATTAAAATGCACTAATGCACAGGTTAATTTTGACCTTTCTTTCCCTTTAACTCTTACTGGCTCTTAAAAATTACCTTGTTCAGTATTTTTTTAGATTAGTTACAATAGGGAAATTAATGTAGTATTTGTGTGTGTGTGTGTGTGTGTGTGTGTATGTATATATATATACCTAAACATATATATATATATATATATATATATATATATATATATATATATATATATATATATATGTTTAGGTATTTTGATTTGCGCTGTGTATGAGGCAAATGTTTATTTTGCTTAAAAAAGTTCCTCCTGATGTATTTCAATAGCAGCTTGTTTCTGAGTATTCCACTATCATCAAATGGAATGTAAAATAAAGGGTGAGGGGGCCGACTCACACCCGACTTATGTAACGTCATGGAATGAGGACTTAGGCAGGGAACCGGACTATGAGTCCTGGTTAAAGGCATTCAGTCTGGTTAAGAGGTCCTCGGTCTCCTCACACATACAGGAAACACATATAAAATTCATGAGTAGATGGTATTTAACTCACTCCAGGCTACATAAGATATTTCCTACCTTTAGCCCTACTTGCTGGAGGGGATGTGGGGAATATGGCTCCCTTATTCACATATGGTGGAGCTGCCCGTGTCTGACACTCTTCTGGGGTGAGATTAGGACCAAAATATATGAGATCTTAAAATTAACAATACCAAACACACCCGAGTTTCTACTTTTTTTGGCCTTACCAGAGCCAGGCACATCTAGCTTTATTGCTAATAATGATCACAAGTGCAAAAAAACTGATCCCCAAGAGGTGGAAAACACGAAGCCCCCCTACACTAAAAGAATGGTACTCACAGGTGAACGAGATGCTACTTATGGAACGGTATTACTTTCTAAAAAACCATAAATTGGATAAGTATGAGTTTATCCTAGCGCTTTGGCATTTTACTATTTAACTATCGTCCCAGTCACGATGGTTTATGAACTGCATACGTACCCTTGTCCCTTCTCACCTACCCTCTTTTTTTTTTTTTTTCTCTTTCTCTCTTCCTTCTATGATTCCCTGTGTTAAGGGATTCTCTTCTATCTCTTTAGACCCAATGATCTCCCCTACCCTCAAAGTTTTTTATTTCTTTGCTTTATACAATAAGATCTAAACTTGAAAATTTGTTAACAGATATTCCCACCTTGCAAGTTGGGAGTGTTGTATGAATAAGCACTAGGTTGAAGTGTCCAATACATATGTTATTACAGCTGTTAAGATATTCTGTAAATGTATACCTATGCAAGACTATGCAACTTGTTATTGTATGCACCTTTTTTCACTTCAATAAAGCTCTTATAAAAAAAAAAAAAAAAAAAAAAGGGTGAGGAATGGGGTTTCAGAATTCAGCGCTCATAGAAGGGAAAAAACACAAAAACAAGAAAAACAAATTATGGTGCAGTATGTCAGCACTAGGGAATCAAGTTAAAAAAGAGAGATAAACTTGCTCACCTCTTTTGCCCTCAAACCTGTGAGGTATGTGGGAAGCGTGGAGGGGATATAATCCCTATCTGTGGTAAAGCTGTTTTCAACGGATGAGTGGTCACTTTTGGCAAGAAACTTCCTCCTTTTGGTATCCGTGAAAAAATAATGTGCTTCTTTGTGAAGTGGTTATGGGCGTTCTCAGCACAGATTCTGCAATACTATAAATGATGCTGCAGGAACACAATGAGTGACTGATAAAAAACTACTTTAATAGTAAAAGATATATTAAAAACAAATCCTCCTGGTGTTTAAAGTCTCCTTATATTTGTATGTTCCAAGATAGGAGATAAACAGTCAGGAAATGAAAAATGGGGAAAATCCGGAAGCTCCGGAACAAATGTTTGTGAAAGATGGTATAAGTACAGCAATCTGATATGTCCAGATGGTTTATAGAGTTCTGTAAAGCTCTCAAAATCCGGATGGCTGTAGATTGAAGAAATCTGTCAGTGACAGGGTCCATTGTTGAAGATTGAAGTATGGTTTCACCGGACCGGAAGAGACGTCAATAGTGGGCGTGCCCTTACGCATTTCGTGAACAGCGTTCACTTCATCAGAGGGTACCCTCTGATGAACTGTGCCTTAAGGTCAGCTTGAATTTGTCTAGAAGTTGATCAAGGTTCTTTATCCACCATTCAAACAATCCTTTGTTGCAATCTTTAATCAATTTTTCTCTTTCATCCATGTCCAGGGAGATTAGCTACAGTGCCATGGGCTGTAATCTTTTTGACAATGTTGCGCACAGTGGACACAGGAACATTAAAATCTCTGGAGATGGACTTGTAACCTTGAGATTGTCCATGCTTTTCCACAATGTTTGTTCTCAAATCCTCAGACATTTCTTTGCTGCTCTTTCTCTTCTCCATGCTCAGTGTGGCACACAGAGACACACAACAGAAAGGTTGAGTCAATTTTTCACCATTTTAACTAGTTACTGGTGTGATTTTTATATTGTCAGCACCTGTTAATTGATACAGGTGAGTTTAATTACAAATTAGAGGAGCATCACAAACTAAAAATGCAATTATTTCTTACAATTTTGAGAAGGTGCCAATAATTTTGTCCAGTCCATTTTTGGAGATTTGCGGGGAATGTGTGGATTTTTCTTTTCTCCACTTTTTTGTATCATACCAATATAAACAAAATAAATAAACATTAGAATGCCTAAACATTTGTATTGCAACAATTTTCTGAGCGAAGTGGTGCTTTATCTGACAGAAATACAGGGGTGCCAATATTTTTTTTTTCATGATTTTATATATATAGAATTTTTTATATAATTTTTTTCCCATGATTGTATATATATATATATATATATATATATATATATATATATATATATAGACAACAATAGTAGCAAGGAAGAATCCGGTGTAAATCCAAGTTACCCACCACAGATAGTCAGCACACGAGTTGTAGCAAAACACCACTTTAATTAATCAACAGCATAACGTTTCGGCTCAGCACGCGAGCCTTGATCACATGCAGCAGGTCACAAAATAGACAGGCCTGTGACCTGCTGCATATGACCAAGGCTCGTGTGCTGAGCCGAAATGTTATGCTCTTGATTAATTAAAGTGGTGTTTTGTTACATCTCGTGTGCTGGCTATCTGTGGTGGGTAACTTGGATTTACACTGGATTCATCCTTGCTACTATTGTTGTCTTATGGAGTTCTAGCTGTGCACTGAGTGGTTGATATGGTTGGTGAGTGCTGAAAAAGGAGATGGGACAGGGGAACACAAGCAGACTGCACAAGGGGCCACACTGAGCATGCATGATGACCACACCCTATCCGGAGGAGATGGGAGGCTAAGCTGACCAGATAGACAAGTCAGGATAATTGCGAGAGAGGGTCCAGGTGTAACCTAAGAGGGTCTATTTACACTGAACCCCAGTGAAGGATACCACAATGTTGATAAGTATGAAACAAACCTATATGAAACAGTTTTATTGATATGATTTATGCTCTTTACATTTATATTGAAAATTGTATTATTGAATCAGGTGAGTTAATCAATTCTGGTTTGCCCTTTATAGTCACAAATATTTTGTTTGGTAATTCCTGTTAACCTGGTCTTATCTGTCGACAATAACACTGGGTCAATCAGGAATCTGGTAAAAATATCATTTTTTTATGGTCTTCCAGGATTATTGTTTACCTGATCCTTGCCAGCTATGCTGAGAATTTAAATAACAAAAGTTTCTGTTTCTCTATTATACATGCAAGCTACTGCAAGTAAAATAATTTAGTGATTGTTTTAATTAGTTTTAACCTGATAATCATTAAATTATTGTAAAGATGTATGCTTATTGATTTTCTTTATTTAAATATTGCTTATTATTTCTAATAATTCTTTTAATAAACTAAGTTTGCTTATTGATCTGGTCTTAGTTTAATTAATAGATAAATCAGAACTAAAAGGATTCAAGTTTTATATATATATTATCCTTTGCAAATGATATAGTTCAGAGTGTTATTAAATTGCACACATTGCCCCTGCAAAGTTGGTAACCGCTATTATATATATAATGAGTTACATTATCAGAATGATATAGAGTTTCCATAATATTTATTATGTCTAAACACATAATACACTTTGCAGGTACACTACTGAAATAATAATAATAATAATAATAATAAGGATAATATTCATAACATTATATTTGGAGGTACAGCGGAGAGTTCAAAGGCTCTATTAATTATTATTTTTTTGTTGTTGAAATTATTAGCATTTATCAGGTATTAGTGTAAATTTTATATTTTTAAGCAGTAAACAGTCGGCTAGATTACGAGTTTTTGTCGGTAATGGTGTGCGGAGCTAACAAGCCTTTTTTTCTCACCACTCACTTAAGACAACGCTGGTATTACGAGTTTTCTTCAAGCCGGCGTTAGCCTCAGAAAAGTGAGCATTGAGCAAAATTTAGCTCCACATCTCACCTCAATACCAGCGTTGCTTAAGTCAGTGGTGAGCTGGCTGAACATGCTCGTGCACGATTTCCCAGTAGGAAACAATGGGGCTGAGCTGGCTGTAAAAAAAAACTAACACCTGCAAAAAAGCAGCGGCCAGCTTCTAACGCAGCCCCATTGTTTCCTATGGGGAAACAAAAGTTATGTCTACACCTAACACCCTAACATGAACCCCGAGTCTAAACACCCCTAATATTACACTTATTAACCCCTAATCTCCCATCCCGACATCACCGACACCTGCATAATATTATTAACCCCTAATCTGCCACTCCGGACACTGCCGCCACCTACATTATACTTATGAACCCCTAATCTGATGCAACCAACATCGCCGACACCTACTTTTTATTTATTAACCCCTACTCTGCCGTCCCCCAATGTCACCGCTACCTAACTACACTTATTAACCCCTAATCTGCTGCCCCCAACGTCGAAGCGAGTATATTAAATTTATTAACCCCTAAACCTAAGTCTAGCACTAACCCTAACACCCACCTAACTTAAATATAATTTAAATAAATATAAATAAAATTTCTATAATTAAGTAAATTAATACTATTTAAAACTAAATACTTACCGATAAAATAAACCCTAAAATAGCTACAATATAACTAATAGTTACATTGTAGCTAGCTTAGGATTTATATATTTATTTTACAGGCAAGTTTTTATTTATTTTAACTAGGAACAATAGTTATTAAATAGTTATTAACTATTTAATAACTACCTAGTTAAAATAAGTACAAATTTACCTGTAAAATAAATCCTAACCTAAATTACAATTACACCTAACACTACACTATCATTAAATTAATTACCTAAACTAACTACAATCAATTACAATTAAATTAAATAAACTAAATTACGAAGAAAAAACCCCCCACTAAATTACAGAAAATAAAAAAATTATTACAATTTTTTAAGCTAATTACACCTAATCTAATCCCGCTAATAAAATAAAAAAGCCCCCCAAAATAATAAAATTCCCTACCCTATACTAAATTACAAATAGCCCTTAAAAGGGCTATTTGCGGGGCATTGCCCCAAAGTAATCAGCTCTTTTACCTGTAAAAAAGAAATACAATACACCCCCAACATTAAAACCCACCACCCACACACCCAACCCTACTCTAAAACCCACCCAATACCCCCTTAAAAAAAACTAACACTACCCCCTTGAAGATCACCCTACCTTGAGATGTCTTCACCCAGCCAGGCACAAGTGGACCTCCAGAGGGGCAGAAGTCTTCATCCAATCCGGCCACAAGAGGACATCCAGATGGGCAGAAGTCTTCATCCAGGTGGCATCTTCTATCTTCTTCCATCCGGAGCAGAGTGGGTCCATCTTGAAGACATGCGGAGCATCCTCTTCCATCCGACACCAATATATTTTCCTATGCCTATAAATGTTAAAATATTTTATAAGTTGAATTTTACCCCATTCAGGTACTAAATCACTGTATACCTGATAACAGGACATTTATCGAGATTACCTTGTCTTACTCACTCGTGACAGGTCATCTTGAAAGGGGGATTATGTCAGGACAATTGTCTTATTAATATTGCATATTAATCACATATATCTGTGCTATATATTATAGGGGTAAAATGTATCATGTGTATTTACTTATAGATTTAGGTACACATACACATATATATTATTTTACAGTATTAATTTGTAGCTATTAGCTAGTGTTGCTTGTCAGTATATAATTGCTTACTGCAAAGTTTTTGTACTTTATCAAAATAATTAATGTTTAATTACTATGATATTCAAGGTCCCTGACATAGCTGCATGATTTCTATCATTATATTATTGGTATAAATATCCACAAATATGTCATACATGGTTCCAGTAAGTCTCTTTTTCTATAAACATTAGTGGGGTTCAACCTTGGTTAATGGTCAAATAGAGATACTGACTTGTTTTTCAGAATATATTTACAAAATACATATTTGTCTATTATAGCTTAGTGATGAGCGCCATCTTCCGAGGGAAACATATTCTGACTGCTAAATCTTAGCTCATTAACAAAAATGTTAATTAACCTGTAATTAGTATTAGCCAATCATTTATTTGAAACCTAACCTTATCAGTGGGGGTGGAATTAAGAGTTTTCCATAAAATACATACTCACCCACAAAAGGAGATGGGACAGGGGAACACAAGCAGACTGCACAAGGGGCCACACTGAGCATGCATGATGACCACACCCTATCCGGAGGAGATGGGAGGCTAAGCTGACCAGATAGACAAGTCAGGATAATGGCAAGAGAGGGTCCAGGGGTAACCTAAGAGGGTCTATTTACACTGAACCCCAGTGAAGGATCCCACAATGTTGATAAGTATGAAACAAACCTATATGAAACAGTTTTATTAATATGATTTATGCTCTTTACATTTATATTGAAAATTGTATTATTGAATCAGGTGAGTTAATCAATTCTGCTTTGCCCTTTATAATCACAAATATTTTGTTTGGTAATTCCTGTTAACCTGGTCTTATCTGTCGACAATAACACTGGGTCAATCAGGAATCTGGTAATACTATAATTTTCTTATGGTCTTCCAGGATTATTAGTTTACCTGATTCTTGCCAGCTATGCTGAGAATTTAAATAACAAAAGTTTCTGTTTCTCTATTATAAATGCAAGCTACTGCAAGTAAAATAATTTAGTGATTGTTTTAATTAGTTTTAACCTGATAATCATTAAATCATTGTAATGATGTATGCTTATTGATTTGCTTTATTCAAATATTGCTTATTATTTCTAATAATTATTTTAATAAACTAAGTTTGCTTATTGATCTGGTCTCAGTTTAATTAATTGACGAATCAGAACTAAAAGGATTCAGGTTTTATATATATTATCCTTTGCAAATTATATAGTTCAGAGGCCTCGATGATTGAAAGCTCGTTTTTAAAATAATATGATGTAAAGATGTTCGCACTGGAGTGCGAATATAATATCGGAATGAATGAAAGTGTTCGAAATTGATTGCGTGTATGTCTTCGAAATGGGCGTTTTTTTGTCATTCGACATACGCTGCAAATGTTTTTTTTGGTTTGCGTAATGTTAAATACCCACTTCGTATGTGTAATTCTGTATTCGTAATTTTTTTAAAAAGTGTCTATTGATCAATTGTATTATCAACTTTGAACTTAGAAATTCTGATTTGTATATTATAAATATTAAATGTCCGAAACTCATGTATTATTTCTGACTTCTGTTTATTTTGAAATAAAAAGAAAATTAATACAATTGCATTCATAAGTAAAGCAATGCAATGCAATGTAATTATACAGTTTTAAATCAAAAATAATTATTAATCATGTGTTCCCTCACACTGGTGTTTACAGCAGGGTCCTGTGAAGAAAATTCATTTTGAATTATTCCATGTTCATCATCATAATCCACATCAATATCTAGATTATTTTCAATGGCTAAATTATGAAGCATACAACACAAAGTTATTATGTCTGCAGCCTTTGTCGGTTGATATTTTTTTTTTTTTTTTTTCAAAATAATTTTTATTGATATCACACTCAGAGGTACAACAAAAAACCACGATAAAGGTAATTACCTTAATACAACATTCAAAGAACAAATATGAATAAAGTTTACACATAATCCATAGACTACGACTTTCAATCCATTGTAGCTAAATAAAAAAAAAAAAAAAAAAAATACTCTATAAGTTGGGTCTGAATTTGACCTATCTTTAGTTTGACTCCTTGTACTGATGTATTTTAAGGATCACCTCTATTTATAATCGCCTCTGATCATAACATCGTTTGTATTAACCGACCCACCCTCCCCCCGCGGCCCCCCTCCTCCAAACAGAGAAAAAAAAAAGAAGAAAGAAAGAAAAGAGAAAAAAAAAAAAAAAAAAGGGGATCAAAGAATTAAAAGGGTAAGATTAACCTCTGCTCTCTCTCCCTCCCCCATCCCCCACCCCAGTGTTGGGAATCGTATAAGTTGGGATACATTTTTACCATACTCCGAGTAATACCAGTTCCGAATTTCTAAATGGAAAAATCATATAGTCAGTCTCAGTTACAGAAAGGGTCTTAATAAATAGCGACCATTTTAGAAAAAACTTTCTAATATCTCCTTCGTTATTCATGTCCGTGTCCCTCTGTTCTAGTATACACTGTTTTTTTAAACAGTTTTTCACTTCCATGATAGTTGGAGTTACATTCGTTTTCCATCTTTTAAATATTAAATATCTAGCTGCAATTATTGTCATATTGATTAGTTTATGTTGTGGGTGTAGCTTCCCCATGTCTTTCCTTAAGAACACATTATAAGTCAAAGAGAATTCTAATGGAGAGATCTTAAGGGAGTTCTTCAACCAATATTCTAGTTTCATCCAGAATTGACTTACTCTAGGACAGTTCCATATCATATGAACAAGGTCAGCTGCGGGTTTCGAACATTTTGGACATTTATTAAAATCTAAATTTCCGCATCTGAGACCTTTTTCTGGGGTAAAGTATGCCCTATAAAGGAGTTTCACATGAGACTCCCTCCAGGTAGCAGATAGTGTAGTTTGTGCTATTCTAGTAAACGAGCCCTGCACAAGCTGTGGATTAATGTTTCCATCATGAGCTAAGGTGTTCCACTCTGTTGAAAGTTTCTCCAAATTCAATCGGCCCTTAAGGGAGATAAGTAACTGGTAACATGGAGTGATAGACAAGTGTCCCTTTTCCACTATGTTCAACCACCCCTCAAGATTCCCCCAAGACCATGGTCTATTTACTTCCTTCCGTAACTCTTCTACAAAATGTCTAGCCTGTAGGTACGCAAAGAATTCTTTATTAAGCAGATTGAATTCTTGTTTTAATGACTCAAAAGTTTTCACACACTGGTTCTCCTTATCAATGAATTGAATAACCCTACCCAAGCCTAAACTGTGCCATCTTAGGAACACTGCTGAGTGTATACCTGCTAAAAATTGAGGGTTACCTACAAATGAAAGGAACTTTGACACTCTGCAGTCCAGGTCCATGAGTTTACCCATTTTCCACCAGCTCTGTATAGGATTATATATAGTTTTAAACCCTTTCAGCTCTTGAGGTATTGATTTTAATTTACAATGCGTCAAAGCCGTTGGTAGAAATGGGTAACAAATACTATTTTCTAGTTCGTTATTTGTAACATAATCCTTAGACAGGAACCAATCTGCTACTATGCGTGCTAAGAAAGCATAGTTATAAAGACGCAGATCTGGGAGTGCAAAGCCCCCATAACTTCGAGGTAGCTGTATCTTAGAGAGAGCAATTCTTGGGACCTTGCCTTGCCAAATAAAGTTTCTCAACAGAGTATTCAGTGTCCGAATATCCTTCCCCTTGAGTATAATTGGAACATTTTGTAGAATGTACAGCAATTTTGGCAATAAAACCATTTTAAATAGGGCTACCCGACCTGAAATAGATAGGGGGAGGTTTTGCCAATTTTTCAATTTCTGCTTGATGTCTAGAAGTATTGGGGGAATATTAAAATCATAGAGATTTTCTATGTTTGAAGGTACTAAGACGCCCAAGTATTTAAATGAGTCAGAGACTGTTTTAAAAGGTATGTTTAAGGACACGTCATTTTTCTTCCTTAACCAGAGAAATTCCGATTTTGAGTTATTTATTTTGTATCCTGAAAAGGATCCAAATTGACTGATAATGGATAATAGTATTGGGAGGTTTTTTTTGATATTAGATAAATATAAGAGAATATCATCGGCATATAAGGCAATTTTAAGCTCCTTTCTTCGAATTTTTATGCCTTCTAACTGGTGTCTAACTGCAATTGCCAGAGGTTCTATTGAGAGATCAAAAAGCAGGGGAGAAAGAGGACATCCCTGGCGTGTTCCCCTCTCCAGCGTGATTTCTGGGGAGAGTATACTATTAACTAACAACCTTGTATGAGGTTTATTATAGAGATTCCTTATAAATTGAGAAAATTTACCTTCAAAACCAAATTTGGACAGAGAGTGCATTATATGATCATAATGTATAGAATCAAATGCTTTTTCAGCATCTATTGAAATAACTGCCATGTCAGGGGTGTCCTCTTCCTCCTCCCGCCCCTGTGAAAAATAATCCACAAGTAACAGAATCTCTCTTATCTTTGCAGATGAGTTGCGGTTGGCGAGAAATCCTGCTTGATCAGTATGAATAATAGAGTTTAATAAAGGTTGTAGCCTATCTGCTAACACAGAGGTTAAGATTTTATAATCTGTGTTCAAGAGAGCTATAGGTCTGTAAGAACCTTTCAGACTAGGATCTTTCCCCTGCTTAGGTATTAAGGTTGTATTTGAAGCCGAAAAGGAGGGTGGAATTTGAACCCCGTCAGTATAGATGGCATTATACATTTTGCAAAGGCTCGGTACTATCACTGGGGAGAGAATTTTGTAGAATTCGTTTGGTAACGCATCTGGACCCGGTGTCTTATCCAATGCAAGTTTAAGAATAGCTCTCTCAATTTCAGATTCATGAATAGGGGTATTTAAATTTTCCCTATCTTCTATTGTAATAGTTGGAAGAATCATATTACTCCAAAATTGATCAGATTGACTCTTATCTGATTTTCTTAATGTATAAATGTCTTGGTAATATTTTGTAAAGTTCATCAAGATCTCTTCGGTCGTAGTAAGTGTTTCCCCCTCACTCTGAATTGATTCAATCGTCGTCGAGCCTTTCGCTCCTTTAACTAACTTAGTTAAAAGTTTCCCTGATTTGTTGCCAAATCTATAGAACTTAGCTTGTGTTTTTATATCTTTTTGAGTTGTTTGATGGATAAGGTAAGTATCTCTCTCTTTCTTAGCTCTTGTGTATCTTAACCAATTTACCTGCGTTTTTGCTAACAAATAATGGCCTAGATTTAGAGTTCGGCGGTAAAAGGGCTGTTAACGCTCCGCGGGTTTTTTTCTGGCCGCACCATAAATTTAACTCTGGTATCGAGAGTTCAAACAAATGCTGCGTTAGGCTCCAAAAAAGGAGCGTAGAGCATTTTTACCGCAAATGCAACTCTCGATACCAGAGTTGCTTACGGACGCGGCCGGCATCAAAAACGTGCTCGTGCACGATTCTCCCATAGGAAACAATGGGGCTGTTTGAGCTGAAAAAAAACCTAACACCTGCAAAAAAGCAGCGTTCAGCTCCTAACGCAGCCCCATTGTTTCCTATGGGGAAACACCTCCTAAGTCTGCACCTAACACCCTAACATGTACCCCGAGTCTAAACACCCCTAACCTTACACTTATTAACCCCTAATCTGCCGCCCCCGCTATCGCTGACCCCTGCATTACACTTTTAACCCCTAATCTGCCGCTCCGTAAACCGCCGCCACCTACGTTATCCCTATGTACCCCTAATCTGCTGCCCTAACATCGCCGACCCCTATGTTATATTTATTAACCCCTAATCTGCCCCCCACAACGTCGCCGACACCTACCTACACTTATTAACCCCTAATCTGCCGAGCGGACCTGAGCGCTACTATAATAAAGTTATTAACCCCTAATCCGCCTCACTAACCCTATCATAAATAGTATTAACCCCTAATCTGCCCTCCCTAACATCGCCGACACCTACCTTCAATTATTAACCCCTAATCTGCCGACCGGAGCTCACCGCTATTCTAATAAATGTATTAACCCCTAAAGCTAAGTCTAACCCTAACACTAACACCCCCCTAAGTTAAATATAATTTTTATCTAACGAAATAAATTAACTCTTATTAAATAAATAATTCCTATTTAAAGCTAAATACTTACCTGTAAAATAAATCCTAATATAGCTACAATATAAATTATAATTATATTATAGCTATTTTAGGATTAATATTTATTTTACAGGCAACTTTGTAATTATTTTAACCAGGTACAATAGCTATTAAATAGTTAAGAACTATTTAATAGTTACCTAGTTAAAATAATTACAAATTTACCTGTAAAATAAATCCTAACCTAAGATATAATTAAACCTAACACTACCCTATCAATAAAATAATTAAATAAACTACCTACAATTACCTACAATTAACCTAACACTACACTATCAATAAATTAATTAAACACAATTGCTACAAATAAATAACATTAAATAAACTATCTAAAGTACAAAAAATAAAAAAGAACTAAGTTACAGAAAATAATAAAATATTTACAAACATAAGAAAAATATTACAACAATTTTAAACTAATTACACCTACTCTAAGCCCCCTAATAAAATAACAAAGCCCCCCAAAATAAAAAATTCCCTACCCTATTCTAAAATACAAATATTACAAGCTCTTTTACCTTACCAGCCCTGAACAGGGCCCTTTGCGGGGCATGCCCCAAGAATTTCAGCTCTTTTGCCTGTAAAAAAAAACATACTATACCCCCCCCCCAACATTACAACCCACCACCCACATACCCCTAATCTAACCCAAACCCCCCTAAAATAAACCTAACACTACCCCCCTGATGATCTTCCTACCTTGTCTTCACCATGCCAGGTTCACCGATCCGTCCTGGCTCCAAGATCTTCATCCAACCCAAGCGGGGGCTAGACATCCACTGAAGAAGTCCAGAAGAGGGTCCAAAGTCTTCCTCCTATCCGGCAAGAAGAGGACATCCGGACCGGCAAACATCTTCTCCAAGCGGCATCTTCTATCTTCTTCCATCCGATGACGACCGGCTCCATCTTGAAGACCTCCAGCGCGGATCCATCCTCTTCTTCCGACGACTAGACGACGAATGACGGTTCCTTTAAGGGACGTCATCCAAGATGGCGTCCCTCGAATTCCGATTGGCTGATAGGATTCTATCAGCCAATCGGAATTAAGGTAGGAATTTTCTGATTGGCTGATGGAATCAGCCAATCAGAATATAGTTCAGTCCGATTGGCTGATCCAATCAGCCAATCAGATTGAGCTCGCATTCTATTGGCTGATCGGAACAGCCAATAGAATGCGAGCTCAATCTGATTGGCTGATTGGATCAGCCAATCGGATTGAACTATATTCTGAGTGGCTGATTCCATCAGCCAATCAGAAAATTCCTACCTTAATTCCGATTGGCTGATAGAATCCTATCAGCCAATCGGAATTCGAGGGACGCCATCTTGGATGACGTCCCTTAAAGGAACCGTCATTCGTCGTCTAGTCGTCGGAAGAAGAGGATGGATCCGCGCTGGAGGTCTTCAAGATGGAGCCGGTCGTCATCGGATGGAAGAAGATAGAAGATGCCGCTTGGAGAAGATGTTTGCCGGTCCGGATGTCCTCTTCTTGCCGGATAGGAGGAAGACTTTGGACCCTCTTCTGGACTTCTTCAGTGGATGTCTAGCCCCCGCTTGGGTTGGATGAAGATCTTGGAGCCAGGACGGATCGGTGAACCTGGCATGGTGAAGACAAGGTAGGAAGATCATCAGGGGGGTAGTGTTAGGTTTATTTAAGGGGGGTTTGGGTTAGATTAGGGGTATGTGGGTGGTGGGTTGTAATGTTGGGGGGGGGGTATAGTATGTTTTTTTTTACAGGCAAAAGAGCTGAAATTCTTGGGGCATGCCCCGCAAAGGGCCCTGTTCAGGGCTGGTAAGGTAAAAGAGCTTGTAATATTTGTATTTTAGAATAGGGTAGGGAATTTTTTATTTTGGGGGGCTTTGTTATTTTATTAGGGGGCTTAGAGTAGGTGTAATTAGTTTAAAATTGTTGTAATATTTTTCTTATGTTTGTAAATATTTTATTATTTTCTGTAACTTAGTTCTTTTTTATTTTTTGTACTTTAGATAGTTTATTTAATGTTATTTATTTGTAGCAATTCTGTTTAATTAATTTATTGATAGTGTAGTGTTAGGTTAATTGTAGGTAATTGTAGGTAGTTTATTTAATTATTTTATTGATAGGGTAGTGTTAGGTTTAATTATATCTTAGGTTAGGATTTATTTTACAGGTAAATTTGTAATTATTTTAACTAGGTAACTATTAAATAGTTCTTAACTATTTAATAGCTATTGTACCTGGTTAAAATAATTACAAAGTTGCCTGTAAAATAAATATTAATCCTAAAATAGCTATAATATAATTATAATTTATATTGTAGCTATATTAGGATGTATTTTACAGGTAAGTATTTAGCTTTAAATAGGAATTATTTATTTAATAAGAGTTAATTTATTTCGTTAGATAAAAATTATATTTAACTTAGGGGGGTGTTAGTGTTAGGGTTAGACTTAGCTTTAGGGGTTAATACATTTATTAGAATAGCGGTGAGCTCCGGTCGGCAGATTAGGGGTTAATAATTGAAGGTAGGTGTCGGCGATGTTAGGGAGGGCAGATTAGGGGTTAATACTATTTATGATAGGGTTAGTGAGGCGGATTAGGGGTTAATAACTTTATTATAGTAGCGCTCAGGTCCGCTCGGCAGATTAGGGGTTAATAAGTGTAGGTAGGTGTCGGCGACGTTGTGGGGGGCAGATTAGGGGTTAATAAATATAACATAGGGGTCGGCGATGTTAGGGGTAGCAGATTAGGGGTACATAGGGATAACGTAGGTGGCGGCGATTTGCGGTCGGAAGATTAGGGGTTAATTATTTTAAGTAGCTTGCGGCGACGTTGTGGGGGGCAAGTTAGGGGTTAATAGATATAATACAGGGGTCGGCGGTGTTAGGGGCAGCAGATTAGGGGTACATAAGTATAACGTAGGTGGCGGTCGGCAGATTAGGGGTTAAAAATTTTAATCGAGTGGCGGCGATGTGGGGGGACCTCGGTTTAGGGGTACATAGGTAGTTTATGGGTGTTAGTGTACTTTAGGGTACAGTAGTTAAGAGCTTTATAAACCGGCGTTAGCCAGAAAGCTCTTAACTCCTGCTATTTTCAGGCGGCTGGAATCTTGTCGTTAGAGCTCTAACGCTCACTGCAGAAACGACTCTAAATACCAGCGTTAGAAAGATCCCATTGAAAAGATAGGCTACGCAAATGGCGTAGGGGGATCTGCGGTATGGAAAAGTCGCGGCTGAAAAGTGAGCGTTAGACCCTTTAATCACTGACTCCAAATACCAGCGGGCGCCCAAAACCAGCGTTAGGAGCCTCTAACGCTGGTTTTGACGGCTACCGCCGAACTCTAAATCTAGGCCAATGATTGTACGAGTTAGACAATGACCTAAGCATTTCTTTCTCTCTAGCTTTAAGTTTTTTGACTATATTGGAGCTAAATGATATTATTTCCCCTCTTAAGACTGCCTTCGCCGCCTCCCAAAATACCACCGGGCGGTCTAGATACTCAGAATTATGTTCTGCGTATTCTTCAAATTTAAGTTTGAGCCAATTTTTAAATTTTAAATCTTTTGATAAGTAGGTTGGGAAGTAAAAACGCGATTGTCTAGTCCTCACCTCAACTTGTTGAATTTGGAGAGAAATAGGACCATGGTCCGAAAGAGATATCGGTAGAATTTCTGCCTTAACTTTCAATTTAAGCAACCTATCATCGATAAGAAATAAGTCAATTCTGGAGAGTGACTTGTGCGCCTTAGAAAGGCACGTGAAGTCTCTAACATCAGGGTTTTGTAATCTCCATATGTCTTTTACAGCCAAATTCTGAATGATATTTTTAATAATCTTAGTTTCCAATTTATCTTTTTTGTTTTTCCTCTGTTTCGAATCAGCTCTCAGCCTGTCTAAGGGATATTGTGGGGTCATATTGAAATCTCCCCCACAAATCAGGTATCCTTCCTGAAAAAACATTATTTTGGTTTGTAAGGAATCCCAGAATATTGAATCTATCACATTGGGAGCGTAAATATTACACAGTGTGTATGTTATTTTTGCCACTCTGATTTTCAGCATAATAAAACGTCCTTCGGGATCTATTTTAACACTTAAAACTTGCAGACCATTTACCATAATCTTTTTTCCAAGTAAAATAGCCACCCCTCTTTTTCTATCTACACTTGGAGATGCATATACCTCCCTCACCCATGATGATTTTAATTTCAAAACTTCCTCAATTTTCAAGTGTGTTTCCTGAAGGAATGCAATATCGGTGTTTATCTTTCTTAGCTGATTTAATATTGCTTTTCTTTTAATGGGGGATGTCAGGCCACCAATATTCCACGAAGCAAATTTAATACTATCTAGCTCTTGCATATTTGAAATTTGAGCCTACCAAAATCAGTGGAGTGGGAGGGGGGATGGAGAGAGAGGAGGAAGAAGAGAAAGAAAAAAAGAAAGAGAGAAGAAAAAGAGAAAAAAAAAAAAAAAAAAAAAAAAAAAAGGGGGGGGGGGAGAGGGGAGGGAGGGGAGGGACACGAGATTGCCCCATAACCCATACTCTACCATGTTTGGGAACCATTCAACTAAGCAGGGAGATTAAGTTTGGCTAAGAGTTCCCTTGCATCTTTGGGGGATTCAGCAAAATAAAATTCATCCTTGATCCAGACTTTGAGTCTGGCAGGATAGATTAAGGTAGCTCGAATACCTAAATTAATGAGCTTAGTGCAAATTGGCGAGAGCTCCCTTCTCTTTATTGCTGTTTCCGTGGAAAAATCCTGAAACAGGAGAATATTTGAACTCCCCATGACAACAGGCTGGTTTTTACGATAATATTCAAAAATAGTAGTTTTGTCCTGAAAATTTAAAACTTTAACTATAACTGGTCTAGGTCTAGCCTTCCCTGTACTGTCCAGGGGAGATCTGCCTAATCTATGTATTCTTTCAATAACAATTTTAGGGTATGTTTGTGGAATTTTAAGTAACTGTACTAATGTCTCAGAGACAAACTTATTCAGATCTTCATATTGCTTCCCTTCTGGGACCCCTATGATTCTGAAGTTGTTCCTTCTGGAACGGTTTTCTAACTCCTCTAGTTTAGACTGAATTTTCCCCAACTTAGAGTCGGCAGTGTCCAGCTTGGAACTATGTATTGTGCTAAGATCTTCTAGATCCGAGACTCTCTGTTCGACTTCTTGCACCCTGTTTGAGAATTGTTTGAGTTCTTGGGTGAGGGACATAATGTCTTGTTTGATCTCCAATCTCAAGGTCTCGAATTTTGGGGCTAGGGCCTCGGAGATACTATCTACTAAAGCTTGGGTATTTAGTGGCTCAGCTGAGTGTGCATCTATAGGGGTATCAGTTATATTTTTAGCTCTCCTATCTTTCTGTTTATTTGTCATACTTGGAGACAGGGATTTGCCGTGACTATTAAGAAACTTATCCATGTGCTGTGTACTAAAGTGAAGAAAATAGTGATTAATTAATAACTCGTGTGAGGAAAAGGTGAGGAGAGAGAGGGGGGGGGAGAAGAGAAGAAAGAAAAAAAAAGAAAAAAAAAAAAAGGGGGAAAAAGAAAGGAAAGGGGGGGGAGGAAAGGAGTACGAAAAAATGTGGGTAATCAGTGGGTTGATTGAATAATTAGTGACTAATGTGGGAAAAGGAAAGGGGAGAGAAAAAAAGGGGAAAGAAAAAAAAAAAAAAGGGGGAACCCCGGGGGGGGTGAGGGGGGGGGGGGAAAGTGAGTGTGCTAAGTGATGTGTTCAGTGATTGAGGTGAGGGAAAAGAAGTTCAAAAAAAGAAAAAAAGAGAAAAAAGGAGGATGTGAAGGGAGACAAAGTGTTAATTAAGTGAATTCAGTTAGGAATCCCTGTCTCCTAAGCAAAAAGGAGAAACAAAAAAAAAAAAAAAGGGGGGGAACGAAAAGAAACAGAAAAAACAAACAAATAAATAAATAGATAAGTAAGAAGAGCCCGCTTTATCTGTCTATAATCAACCAGGTGGTACACGCTGACCCTTAGCTAGAATAAACCTCAGTGATCCAGGTGGCTAGTCTGAGGGCACCCTAAACCTTTAATTAATTTAAACAGTACCCCTCTTTCAGATGAGTTTAGTTTTGGATACTATTTTTTTTTTCTTTTTCTTCCTTCCCCCTTCTGTCCCTCTTTAGGAGTTTCCCAGCTCTCAAGGAGTTATAGTATAATCAGTTTACACAGTTATATTCACAATCTTCTATAATACAGAAAGTCTAAAATAACATTTCTTGTGATTAACCTGCAAAAACGTACCCTTGTGAAGAGTGGGCTATGGTTAACAGAATTACAAAGTCAGTTAGTTATTTTTGTAGATCCTAGCCCTTCCTCCCTTACTTAATTATCCATGCTGTGTCTCAGTGCTTTGAGCAATCTCCCCTTTAATATAAACCATAAAGATAAATTAGTGCAGATGCTCAGTGGTTCAGCAGTTATATAATAGGGTTGTTCAGAGTAAATCTGTAACCAAATGAGTGTAATCTAAGGAACTCTGAGTATTATAGTGTATATAGAGAAGGCTCCTTACAAAAACCTTTTACCTAAACACTAACATATCATGTTAACTATCCAAAGCCTCTAACAGAAAAAAGAAACAGTCCTACTGTAATACCAGTCCCCGTTTATAATATAGAAAGTACTATGATTGCCTAGAGTGTCTGATAATACTAGAGCTTAAACCAGACAGTTACAAACATATTTTTATAAACATTCCTAGGTCCTAATCAACAGAGATCTCCATAGTTGTTAGGCAGGAACCTGAATGCTTTTTATGGCACTTTAAGGCAGAGGACGCAAAAAAAAGTCAAATAGTCAAAAAATCAAAAAAAGAGTCAAAATTGAACCCCTGCATACACAACTTCTAATAGAATACTTCAGCCTGACACTTTTTCCGCTAACTGATTAAAGTCCAGGTATCCTGTCCTTCGTCTCTTTCCTTTTTTACCCCTAGTTACAAGCTTTGTTTAACTACCCTTACACAGGGAGTAATTGACCGGGGAAGGGGTCACTGTTCAGGTAACTAAAGACGGGAAGAAAGTTATTACTCCACAGCAAACCAAGAAAAGACCTTTAGGGCAGAGATGAAGGGGAGAAAAATCAGTCTAGCCAGCGGTACTTTACCAGTCCTTATTGACAGGTGTGAAGTGGAAATCCAGACGGCGTCTCTCCGTGACTACCCCTCTCTCGCAGCATCGGTGGGAGGGGGGAGTCCGGAGAAGCTAGCCCCGTTGATAGTTGTCACTGAGGCATATACACTTGGTGAAAAGAACTCCACACCGCTGCTCCAGGAGCAGCCCAACAAGCACTCTCATACCTCACCCCTCGCGCAGCACCGGTGGGAGGGGGGGTAGGGTTGTTAAACACTGTAGCTGTGTGAAGCACTGTGACTCTGAGGATCTTGGCCGTGCACACCGAACCAGCTTTGCAGCAGAGAGCTCTGACTCCAACCTCCACACCACAGGTATAGAGATTTTCAACAGGTAGCGTATCGTGTCACGCCCCGCACGAATTCAGCGTCAGGAAACCCCTCCTGGGGCAGGCGGCAGTTCTGAACAGCGGGGCACCGCGTCCCTCTTCACTGACAAACCTTCCCCGCCGGTTGGATGAAATGTCCAAGCAGGAGCCCCCACCAGGTAGGGAGATCTTTTCCTTGTGATTGCCCAGCAGGGGAAAGAGTATGCGGTGTACTTTATCTCAGGTCCCCATTTCAGGTTTCAGCAGTTTTTATTTACACCAATAAAGGAATGAATCCTTCCCAAGGTAGTAGCAAACAGCTCAGGTGCGATGTTATAGCACCTATAGAAGTCCCAGTAGCAATCTATTCAGCTATCCAAGCAAACCACGGTCTGGGGTTTTAGGCACAGGTATCTCGCCAGACAAGCTTGGAAGGGAGGTAATGCAGAGCAGGTGCAACTCGTGACCACACACCTGAACTCCTCCTCCGGAACTCCTCCCGTCGGTTGATATTTTAATGCTCCTCCAGTTTTATCAATACAACGGAACCTACTCTTAAGAAGTCCAAATGTACGTTCAATAGCTGATCTTGCTTTTGAGTGTGCGTCATTGAACTTCATTTCTTTTCTCTTTGCTGGTTTGGAGACAGGTGTGATTAACCATTTGTAACATGGGTATCCTGCATCTCCTGTTGGATGTATGATTTATGGTTAGTATTACAAATAATTAATTTTATGTATTAGGCAATTAAACATCTTAGTACATAACTTACCAAGTATCAAACCATTTCCATAAATTCCTGCATTAATATCTTTATAAAGGAGTGATTGCTTTAGAATATACGAGTCATGTGCACTCCCTGGAAAAGCTGACAACAGAGAAATAATTTTGTATTTGTGGTCACATACAACTTGAGTGTTTAGAGAGTGCCACCCCTTTCTGTTAAAATATGTTTCTGGATGATCAATTGGTGCACAAATTTGTATGTGTGTGCAGTCAATACATCCTAGAGTATTTGGTATTCCATAATGTTCATAGAAATATTCCTTAATTATACTTTTTTCATTTTCAGTCATTGGAAATTTTATAAATCTGTCAATATTTTTCTTGAAAACATTAATTACCTGGTTAAGAAACCTGGAAAAAGCACTTTGTGACACACCTGTAATAGAACTGGTGGTATGTTGGAAGAAACCGTTCCCAAAAAATGAAGTGTGGTCAATAATTTAACAATTCCTGGTATTGCTCTATTTCTCCTTGTTCTAGGATCCAAATCATCTTTAAATAATTCATAAAGGGTAATTATAACTGATTTGTTAAATTGAAATCTTTGAAATACAATATCATCCTGTATACCCTGTGTGTCCTCATGGTTGTTGTTTCTGAAATTAATCCTTGAGATTGTTCAACATCATTTTCATTCAAGATTTCTATCCTATTTGTATGATGTAAACTTAAAATTCGATTTTCATTTCCAAAAGAAAAACAAGTGTATTTAAATTACGAAAATATTAACAATGGTAAGTACATATAATCCACCATATTATATATATATTTATTGTATATGTTATTTTACATTTACTTTTATTTATTTAAAGAAATATGACATTTAATGGTAATGTTATTTTATTAAAAAGACATTTAAAATGTATTCATGGGTTCTACCAACTGGAGTATCATCACAAAATAGTGAGTCTGGTAGAAACCCTGCATTCACAGAAGAGGAAAATCTGGTATTAGCAAAGCAAATGCAAATGTATTATGATAAACTGTTTGGATCCATGGCTGCAAAAACTAATTTTGAAAAGAATTCAATATGGGAAAAAATTTCAAAATCTGTATCAGCTGTAGGTGTTAGGCCCAGATCAGTGACCAAATGCAAAAAAAGATACTCTGATTTAAAAATTAAAGTTAAAGCAAAAATGGGAAAAGAAAAAACTGAAAGAATGAAAACAGGTGGTGGAACATATGTACCAATCACATACTCTGATTCTGAAAAAATAATTAGAGAATTAATCCCAGCTGCAATGGTTTCTGGAGTTCCTGGACTTACTAATATTGGTGTAAGAACAGGTAATTTTGATTTTGATTCTGGATAATGTAATTTTAAATATGTATGTGAAATAATAAATATAAAATAAACCAAAAAACATTTTTTTTTTAGTGGCAGAAGAACAAAATGAAAGCTCACAAGAAAATCTTGAGACACCATCATTGGATCTTAATGAATCTAATATTAATGAAAATGAAATGTTGGATAATTTAGAATGTAATATAACTAATAAAGAAATAAGTATCGAAAGTGAACTACCACCCAACAATATATCATCTCAAAATGAAATACCAATAAATGTAGTGTTGGATTTATCACAAGCCACATTTTCAAATAGTAACATAGAACAGGAGGAGGAAAACAACAATAGCAATGAAGCTGAACATACAATTATTTTTTTACAAAATGAAAATAATTCATTACCATCAGAAAATGAGAACAATCCTGAGGACAATGAATTTTATAAGGATGTTGGTGAATTTAGTTATAAATTAATACAACATAATGATTTATTACGCGACAGACTTGAGATTATGAATAACACAATGCTTGAATTTAAGGAAGAAATAGTTAAACAAAATCATGCTATTAAAAATTTAAATGATTCTGTTGAAAAAAGTAATACACATTTGGAACACATTAGTGAGTCCTTAAAATCAATAGCTCAGTCAATGATTTTTTTATGTAAAAAAAATGATTGTACTAATACTCCTTTAAATTTAAATGTTAGTTCTTCAGAAAATCCTGAAAAATTAAATTCATTTGTAACCGAATCAACCAATTTAGGTAATTCAGATATTGATGGAATACATTCTGATGTTATAATATCTGATGGAAAAAGAAAAAGACATCAGAATTCTGATGGTAATCTTCAAGCTAGTAAAAAAACAAGAAAATATAGAAAAAGAAAATAAATTTAATATGTGTATATTATTATTCTTTGAGTTAAACATAGTAATTTAAAATAAATGAAGATAAAAAACTTGTAAAATATTTGTAAGGTTTATTTTGGAAAAATATTAAAGGGACAGTGAACACAAATATGCAGACACATGTGTATTATGAACTAATATAAGTAAGAACATGATTTGATAATGATATATAAATCCATGTTCATTAATTATATATTCAAACTTGTGAACACCCCACACTGAAATCATAAATCAAATGTACACGTCCCTTTAATACATGTGTGAAAATATGTAATGTGTTGTATGGCGTATAAATCTAAAAAATAAAAAGACCAATTGTAAACATTCTTTTTATTAACTTTCTAAATAACAAACAAAAAACAAACATAAGATATTAATGTGGATGATAAAATGGTCCACCACGTGTTTTAACCCCAGAATAAAATGCCCTTCCCTCCCACCTTCTTTCTCGGAACATTAGAGCACGCTGTTCTTTTTGATTTTCAATCACTCTGGTTAAAAGTCTTACTTTTTGATTGTGAAGTCTTTTTTCTTTAAATTGTGAAGCATAGAGTCTTTTAAAATGGTGAGATTGTTGTTTATATTCTCTATCAAAACACACATTTTATCCCATTTATTCTCTTCCATTTTTCCTGTTAGACATAAAACAAATATCATATTAAACTACATTAAAATTTAATTGCACTAAGCACATATTTAAAATATTGTTATGATAAAGAAAAAAAGAAAAAAGGAATTGATGGTTCATGTGTTAAAAATAAAAACTGTGACAACCATGTAATTTTATTTTTACATTTAAAATAAAAATGCACACACATATAAGTGACATTCTTTATTAACATACAAAATAACATGGTAAGGTGTAAATTAATACATACCTTGTTCATGTGGTTGAGAATCTTCTCCATTGGCAGCATCAACCACATTTGTACTAATTGCATTTTCATCATCTTAAAAAAAAAGAAAATGAAATTATTTAGAAACATATTTATATATTAATTTCTATATTACAAGTAGTGAAAATAAAATATTGTGCATCCATTAATGTATAACAAATCCCTTTTATGGAGGCATAATTAATAAACATCCATTACAAGTGATTTTAACATTATTTTCAAATCTGAAGCAGGTTTTTGGGGTTAAACTTAGCAGATGTAAGGAGATATCCTAACATGTTATAGATCAGAGGATTTACATATTGGTCTATAGGGAACTTTGTCATATAAAAAAATGAATATATATTCAAAAAATACAACGCTTAAAGGGACACTGAACACACTCATAGAACATGCAATTTTAAGAAAATATCTAATTTACTCCGATTATCAAATTTTAATAATATTCTTGCTATCTTGATTTGAAAAAGAAGGCACGTAAGCTAAGGAGCCAGCAATTATTTTGGTCAGCAGTTGTTTATTTGTGCATGAACGTATCCAACAATCGAGAAGAACAACCCAGGTTGATTGCCAAAAATGTGCTAACAACTAAACCTACATTATAGCTTTTCGAATAAAGATAGCAAGAGAATGTATAACATTTGATAATAGGAGTAAACTAGAAAGTTGATTTTAATTGCATGCTGTATCTTATTCACAAATTAAAGAATGTGGGTTCATTGTCACTTTAAATTGATGTTTAAATTTACATGCTAAATGATTATAAAATAAAAATATCCACATATATACCGGTAATGATGAATTCAATATTTTGAATTGCTGGAATTTCAAATTGGTCACTTCCACGCGCTGCCTCAGTGCTTTCAGCAAGTAATGCTGGTGATGTAGTAACTTCTTGCACTAAATTAAAATAAACTTGATGTAATTTTTTATAAGGAACATGATATGTTAACTAAATAAATTAAAAGAAAAAAAAATTACCTTCATCCACATCCTCAGAATTATTTTGCTGTGAAACATCACTTTCTGGCCCAACAGAGACATCTCCATGTTCTTCACACAAGGGAGAAGTCTGGGAAGATGATGCTGAAGTCGACTGTTGCTCAATGTCCACATTAGGGTTTACAGACATTAAAAGTTTAATAAATATTCTTTCATATTTTAAAAATCGCCTCCTCCTCTTATTCTTTCTTTGAACTTTCCTTTTAATGTCTGCAACCCTTTTGCGACATTGAGCCACAGTCTTTATATATGTGGCATTTAAATTAACCATTTCAGCAATATCTTCCCAGATTGCATCCCTTGTCTTTAAACTAGTGTCACGCCTCTGTGGTCCAAAAAGCATGTCATAGTTTGGTTCCAAAGCAGATACAAGGATTTCATTCTCCACAACTGTAAACTTCTCAGCAACCATTTTCAAATATCTCATCAACTGCCTCACAGAATAAAATATGATATCTATATAAATATACATGTAACCAGAGTAAAATGTAAAATACGCTGTGATTGGAGAATATTAAGGAAGTACTCATAAATATGCGTACATAAATGTATTGCAAGGTATTATGGTAACAGAAATAATATAACAATAAATATGATTGGTTAACAAATATTGCACATTGAACATTGTTTAAAACATATACGCAATTTCGTAATAATACAAATGAGTGAAAATATCTAAATAAAGAGCGTAAAAATATTTATTGTACGATTTCAATAAAAAGAATAACAAAATATAACCAGAACAGTAAAAGCAGAATTCATTGCGAAGGAGAGTTTCATTGCGAAGGAGAGGGTGTAAGATGGGCGTTCCATGGGCGTAACCTGAGTAAATCTCGCAAGTTTCACAGATATGTTACGATGATATAAAAACATACACCATACGAATCGCACATTCAACTCACATACATATCTCGCCAGCCATCCTTTGGCGAAATAACATGAATAACATTATTTACAATATTTATTTCATTTTAAAAATAATACGATATAACGTATTTAGACAATATACTATAACTGTAGTTTTACATTTTGAAATATGCAAACACAAACTGAAATAAAGTGAATCATTAAAATTACGAAGCAACGCAATGATATATGGAAACCCATTTCGAGGTTCGTGAAATGATATAAGGAGGCGAAGTCTATAGTTTACTATGGACAGCTTATCTCGTAACGTATTGTTTACAATGGACTGCCCACTTTATACGATCATTACGCAAGGCGTGAAATTTGCGAGAGTTGCGAGTCAGAAATACACATTTCTCGCCGCCAATTACGAACTTTCAATCATCGAGGCCAGAGTGTTATTAAATTGCACACATTGCCCCTGCAAAGTTGGTAACTGCTATTATATATATAATGAGTTACATTATCAGAATGATATAGAGTTTCCATAATATTTATTGTGTCTAAACACATAATACACTTTGCAGGTACACTACTGAAATAATAATAATAAAAATAATAATAATAATAATAATAAGGATAAAATTCATAACAGGGGCAATGCCCCGCAAAAGGCCCTTTTAAGTGCTATTGGTAGTTTAGTTTAGATTATGGGTTTTTAATACTTTGGGTGGGCTTTTTTATTTTGATAGGGCTATTAGATTAGGTGCAATTAGTTTAAAGATCTTGTAATTTGTTTTTTATTTTCTGTAATTTAGTGTTTTTTTTAGTAATTTAGCTAATTTTATTGAATTTAGTTAATTGTATTTAATTTAGGGAATTTATTTAATTGTAGTATAGTGTTAGGTGTTAGTGTAACTTAGGTTAGAATTTATTTTACAGGTAAATTTGTATTTATTTTAGCTAGGTAGTTATTAATTTTAATAACTATTTAGTAACTATTTTACCTAGTTAAAATAAATACAAACTTGCCTGTAAAATAAAAATATAACCTAAGCTAGCTACAATGTAACTATTAGTTATATTTTAGCTAGCTTAGGGTTTATTTTACAGGTAAGTATTTAGTTTTAACTAGGAATAATTTTGGTAATAATTGTAGGTTTTATTTTGATTTTTTTTAATTATATTTAAGTTAGGGGGTGCTAGGGTTAGGGTTAGACTTAGGTTTAGGGGTTAATAAATATAATATAGTGGCGGCAACGTTGTTGTGGCAGATTAGGGGTTAATAAATGTAGGTAGGTGGCGGCGATGTTAGGGGCAGCAGATTAGGGGTTAATATTTAAATAGTGTTTGCGATGTGGGAGTACGGCGGTTTAGGGGTTAATATGTTTATTATAGTGGCGTCGTGGGGGGCGGCAGATTAGGGGTTAATAACATTATGTAGGTGTTGTGGGCAGCAGATTAGGGGTTAATAAACTTTATGTAGGTGTCGGCGCTGTCCAGAGCAGCAGATTTGGGGTTAATAAGTATAGTGTCGGTGATGTCGGGGCGGCAGATTAGGGTTTAATAAGTGTAAGATTAGGGGTGTTTAGACTCGGGGTTCATGTTAGGGTAATAGGTGTAAACATAACTTTAGTTTCCCCATAGGAATCAATGGCGCTGCGTTACTAAGATTTACACTGCTTTTTTGCAGGTGTTAGACTTTTTCTCAGCCGGCTCTCCCCATTGATGTCTATGGGGAAATCATGCACAAGCATGTACAACCAGCTCACCTCTGATTTAATCAGCGCTGGTATTGGAGTGCGGTATGGAGCACAATTTTGCTCTACTCTCACTTCTTGCCTTTTAATGCCGGATTTGTAAAAACCTGTAATACCAGCGCTGTAGGAAAGTGAGCGGTGACAATAAAGTGCAAGTTAGTACCGCACCCCTTGTGATGAGAGTGGAAAGTGACGTCACCAGATTGGGGGCGGGGCTTGGGTCCAGTTGTCTGTGTCGCAGTTACTTAGTGAGATTAATGCTACCAGATATATATTTCCATGCTCTACAATAAAATAGAGTTGTACCATCTTTGCTGTGTCCTGCATGTGTCCTGCATCTCATGACATGGTGTCAGAAGTTCTTGCCTGTGCTTCTGTTTCCTGATCGATGACAATGTCAAAGTTTACCCCACCTGAGCCTTTTGATTTCTCTTAGCCTGCAGCTTGGCCCACATGGCGTCAGCGGTTTCAGCACTTCAGGATTGCTTCCAAGCTGGACAAGGAGAGTGGTGAAGTACAAGTTAATTCTCTTTTATACTCTATGGGGAAAGATGTAGAGCCAGTGTTCAATGCTTTTACTTTCCAAGAAGGGGAAGAATTTGACTTTGAAATAGTTATGAACAAACTCAGTGCCCACTTTGTGCCCAAAAGAAATGTGATTCATGAGAGGGCTTGTTTTCACAAACGTGCTCAGGGTGTGGGAGAATCTGTGGAGTCATTTGTGTGCAGCCTGTATGAACTTGCTGAATTCTTTGAGTTTGGTGTTGCTAAAGAAGAGCAAATCAGAGACAGAATAGTCATTGGAATTGTAGATGCTGAAGTCTCACTGAAGGTGCAGTTAGAGTCTGATTTAACATTAGATTGGGGCTATTAGGATGGCCTGCCAGAGTGAACTGGTGAAAAAGCAAAGTGCTGATCTGAGGTCTGAGAGTATTGTGGATGAAGTGCAGCAGTTCAGGAGAGCTGCTAGTGAAAGGCACACTGTGAGCAGTAGAAATAAGACAACAGATAGGCCTAGAAGTTGATTGTTGCAGCATGCCCGATGCACATGGTGCAACCATGCCCATAATCAGATGTAGAAAATGTAAAAGGATGGGCAAGATGCAGGTGGATAGCGACCAGGAGGGTCAAGAAGTGTCCTTTGTGGGGTCTGTTGTTGAACGGCCGGGTTCAGAAGATGATTGGAGGGTTACTCTTACTGTTATGGGAGCCAAAGTTGCCTTTAAGATTGACACAGGAGCAGACATCACTGTAATGTCCCTTGCAGCATTCATAAAACTGCCTCGACAGCCCCAGCTGGCAAAAGTTACAACAAAAGTTCATAGTCCTGGTGGTCGCATTGATTGTGCAGGAAAATTTCTTGCCAGCTGCGAGTACAAGCAAAGGAAATTCACCATGTGAGTGCATGTGATTAGAGGTCAGTGTGTTAACAATTTATTGAGCAGAAAAGCAGCCTGTGGTTTGGGCCTAGTAGCCAGAGTGAATGAAATCTCAGAAGATATGTTTGGTGAATTGGGCCTACTGAATTGCAACCCAGTCCGCATATAGCTTAAAGGTGACGCAGTCCCATACAGCATTACCACTCCCCATAGAATTCCATTCCCGCTCATGCCTCAAGAGGAGAAGGAGCTTCTGCGTATGAAGAATATAGGGGTTATTGAAGAGGTTGTTGAAGCAACTGACTGGTGTGCCCCCATTGTGCCTGTTGTGAACAAAAACGGGAAGGCATGCATCTGCGTAGACTTGAAAAGGCTGAATGAAACAGTGAAGAGAGAGAGAGATAGATATGTGCTGCCGACACTTGAAGACATAGCTCCAAAATTGGCTGGTGCGAAGTTCTTCTCTACATTGGATGCTTCTAGCGGGTTCTGGCAGATACCTCTAGATCCATGGTGCCGAAAACTGACTACCTTCATCACACCGGTAGGTCGGTTTTGCTTCTGCAGACTCCCCTTCGGGATATCCTCTGCTCTTGAAATCTTTCAAAGAGAAATTAGTTCTCTCCTAAGAGACCACGTGGGCATGGCAGTCATCATGGACGACATCTTGGTGTATGGGTCTACATTGGAGGAACATGATCAGCGATTGAGCTGTGTGCTGCAGACTATCAGAGAGTCCGGGCTGAAGCTAAACAAAGAGAAAGGCCATTTTAGGAAAGCTGAGTTATGTTATTTTGGGCATATCATCAATGAGGATGGCATCAAGCTAGACCCCGAGAAAATTTGTGCTATTGAACAGATGAAAATTTCAGTTCTTTCAGCAGAGAATATGATTTTATACATTCCACGTCAAGTCCACATTACCAGCAGGCTAATGGAATGGCTGAAAGGGCAGTTCAAACAACAAAATTAATTTTGAAGCAATCTGAGCCTTACCTGGCCCTCTTATCCTATAGGGCGACTCCCATCCAAGCCACAGGATTTAGCCCGGCACAGCTGATGCTAGGGCACCAGATTTGCACCACCTTACCCTCTGTGGGTGTCTTCCAGCCAACTAGCTCTATTCCTCGGGATGAAGTTCTTAGGAGGGATGAAGAGGCAAAAAGGGGCTATCGATTCTTCTATGACAGGAGACATTCTGTGAGGCCCTTGCAGGAGCTGAATGCAGGGCAAAGTGTCAGAATTAAACTGGATGATGAGAAGAAATGGAAGACACCTGCTACGGTAATTGGACGCTCTCTAGAACCAAGGTCTCATGTAGTCCTTACTGATGGAGGGACAGTTACACGCCGTAATCAAAAACATTTTCAGCCTGTACCTGAGAGTTTGGAACTGGATGCCTCAGTACTACCGCTGGTGGGATCCCCTGTTTTAAAAGGGGTGCCTTCCCTTCAGCAAGATCACAGCGGGGATATGTCTTTGCCTCCAGCAGACTCTCAATCACCTTCTTCTGTATCAGAGGACAGTTTATGTAGAATTACATCAAGCGGAAGAGTGGTGAAACTTCAGGCTCGATATTGAGATTAACTTTAGTTAGAACAGTGACTGGAAGTATGGGCAGAATAATCCCACTGTGGACTAGGGTCTACCTAGATGTTCAAGTCAGGATGTAATTCATGTTGTTTATATTTTCTGTAACTTGTTATCCATTATATACTATACAAAACTGTTGTTGTATACCTTGTTATTTGTTATATTCAAATGGAAAAAAAAATGTATGCTTCGTCCTTTGTAAAGGGGGAAGATGTGATGAGAGTGGGAAGTGATGTCACCAGATTGGGGGCGGGGTTTAGGTCCGGTTGTCTGTGTCGCAGTTACTTAGTGAGATCAATGCTACCAGATGTATATTTCCATGCTCTACAATAAAATAGAGTTGTACCATCTTTGCTGTGTCCTGCATGTGTCCTGCATCTCATGACACCCCTCATAACGCAAAACTCTTAATCTAGCCGATAGTTACCACAACTGTTAACAGTGATAAAAGAAATAGAAAAGGGAAATTGAAATGAGAAGTTACCTGATTCACCTTAAAGCTTGCTTGAAAATATTTAACACTTTTGCTTGGTTTAATAATTTATAATTAATATATGATTTAATAATTTAAATTATGTTATGCTTTCATCATGCTGTTATTCTTTTTCCCCATAAAAAAACATATTTGCCCTTGTAAAATTGTTTTATTCTTAATAGATGTTTTATTTTCTACAATCTGATGTTTTCACCCTTTAATTTCAAACATATTGAAATAATAGCAATTATCAATTTTCATACATACATCAAGCAGTTCTTTACTATTCTCTGAAATCACTGATTTAATTTTTGTAATGACAGAAATTTTAGATAATAGACTTGGAGAATAAATGTAGGCAGTCAAGTGAAGCGATGTGCAAAATTGATATTTCAACAAGTAGAATAACTTAATAAGGTTTTGTTATAGAATGTCATCAAATCTTTAGTCATATGATTTCATATTTCTTGTTTTATGAAACATTTATATTGTGGCAAAAAAAAATCCACTTTGTCATTTTGACATTTACTTATTCATCATGAAAGTTAATAGCCTATGATAAATACTCTATGTTTAAGTTTTATAATTATTTAAAAAAGCACTCAATGAAAAAAAAAAAAACTGAATTTTTTATTTCAACTGATTTAGATTTTTTACATTATTTAGTCACAATGATTACACTAAAAGCTGCATGCTGAATTATTTAATAACTTGGATTCTCTTTTTTTAAAAAAAAAATCTTATATTACATTGCAAATTCTAAGACTTAAATTAAATGTTAATATTATTGTCCTTTGTAAAAACTAAATTCAGCCTCATTGACCATAACTAATTAGCTATATATAATTTTCCTATATGAAACTATAAAAGTTTTATAAAAGTACATTAAAATTATAAAAACCGTATACTTACCTGGCAGGGGAGTCTTAGCCATGATCACTAAGGTGGCTTTCCCAGGGCGAGGCTGGCTCATTGCACTCCGGGCCCGCTGACCTCTGCAATTTCCCCACATGCGGGAAACTCGATTGCACAATTTGTGGTAGTGGGGGACTGCGTGCACGCTCTCCCCTTAAAAAAAAATAAAAAATTATAAGAACCGCAAGATGATTTAGGTCCCCATTTATCAATTATGTCAACCATCTGTTTCATCTCACATCAAAATACATGCAAAAATCATAACTCAAAGATATCAATCAGTCATCCCCAAAAATGTACCTCTTATTCAAGAATTGACTCTGTTCTTGAGCAACTTAAAATGGTTTTATTTCCATAATTAACATAACTTCAAAGAGTATAAATGTGTCACAATCTATCTAGCATGTATGAAGTAACAAATGCTATCAGAAGAAATAAGAAGCTAGAACAAACAATAGTGAAAGGGCATAAAACCATAAAAACTGAAAAAAGTGCATAATAGAGCCAAGAGTACCAATACAAATAAAAATAACTTTACACAACAAAATACATATATAACATCAAGGTTTTCAGTTAATGAAGTACAGATTCAAATTGTCTTTGCATTTGGAGCATATCATTTTTGTCTTAACTCCTTATGTATGGATGAAAACACATGGTTGTCATCAGCACAATGTATTCAACACAGATAACAATCTTGTGTTCTCATCGGGTTGGGGGTGCTTTAGAGATCATCAACAGGGGAAACCAAAGATGCCAGTGATGTCACCAGGCCCCAGAAATCGTAAAGTGGCAGGTAGGACCATAGGGTTAAGAAAGTTGGATGGGGGAGGTATTTAAACCCCTCAATCTGATCTCTCTTAAGCCCTAGAAACCACCAAAATTCACTGTTTAAATGGCAATCACTTACCTTTTTCAAATGTAACTGTTCTTGGGGCTATTAAGTAAAAGCACAGATTTTTAAAAATAAAGTTTTAAATAAACATTTTTTTTAATGAGGGAGTATCTAGGCACTTGTAATATATAATTGTCTATAGACCCCCAAAATCCCTTTTTTTAAAGTCCAGAAGCTCCTCTTTAAAATAAAGCCCCTGTATGTTTTAGTAGCCAGGTAATCACTGTTTTAATAGCCTGGCATGAATAAATGTCCATTTGTGTGAATAGAGGCTCCTGGGAGCCCCTATATAACAATCAAAGTTCCATAACAATACTGAAAAGTTATTTTTTATGTTAGATTAACACTTCATTTTTACTATAGAGTTTAGGGAAAAGAATACACACATACTATTGGCATCCCTGCATTTCTGTCAGATAATGCACCACTTCACCCAAAAAATTGTTGCAATTACAAATGTTTAGGCATTCTCATGTTTGTTTCTTTTGTTTGTATTGGTATGACACAAAAAAGTGGAGAAAAAAAAAGCCAAATCTGACACATTCCACGCAAAAATCCAAAAATATATTGGACAAAATTATTGGCACCTTCTCAAAATTGTAAGAAATAATTGCATTCCAAGTTTGTGATGCTCCTATAATTTGTAATTAAACTCACCTGTATCAATTAACAGGTGCTGACAATATAGAAATCACACCGACAACCAGTTAAAATGGTGAATGTGTCAGATTTGATTTTTTTTTTCTCCACTTTTTTGTGTCATACCAATACAAACAAAAGAAATAAACATGAAAATGCCTAAACATATGTAATTGCAAAAATTGTCTTAGCAAAGTGGTGCATTATCTGACAGAAATGCGGGGTTGAAAATATTTTTGGCCATGACTGTATATATGTATATATATTTTATATATATACAGGGAGTGCAGAATTATTAGGCAAGTTGTATTTTTGAGGATTAATTTTATTATTGAACAACCATGTTCTCAATGAACCCAAAAAACTCATTAATATCAAAGCTGAATAGTTTTGGAAGTAGTTTTTAGTTTGTTTTTAGTTATAGCTATTTTAGGGGGATATCTGTGTGTGCAGGTGACTATTACTGTGCATAATTATTAGGCAACTTAACAAAAAAAAAATATATACCCATTTCAATTATTTATTTTTACCAGTGAAACCAATATAACATCTCAACATTCACAAATATACATTTCCGACATTCAAAAACAAAACAAAAACAAATCAGTGACCAATATAGCCACCTTTCTTTGCAAGGACACTCAAAAGTCTGCCATCCATGGATTCTGTCAGTGTTTTGATCTGTTCACCATCAACATTGCGTGCAGCAGCAACCACAGCCTCCCAGACACTGTTCAGAGAGGTGTACTGTTTTCCCTCCTTGTAAATCTCACATTTGATGATGGGCCACAGGTTCTCAATGGGGTTCAGATCAGGTGAACAAGGAGGCCATGTCATTAGATTTTCTTCTTTTATACCCTTTCTTGCCAGCCACGCTGTGGACTACCTGGACGCGTGTGATGGAGCATTGTCCTGCATGAAAATCATGTTTTTCTTGAAGGATGCAGACTTCTTCCTGTACCACTGCTTGAAGAAGGTGTCTTCCAGAAACTGGCAGTAGGATTGGGAGTTGAGCTTGACTCCATCCTCAACCCGAAAAGGCCCCACAAGCTCATCTTTGATGATACCAGCCCAAACCAGTACTCCACCTCCACTTTGCTGGCGTCTGAGTCGGACTGGAGCTCTCTGCCCTTTACCAATCCAGCCACGGGCCCATCCATCTGGCCCATCAAGACTCACTCTCATTTCATCAGTCCATAAAACCTTAGAAAAATCAGTCTTGAGATATTTCTTGGTCCAGTCTTGACGTTTCAGCTTGTGTGTCTTGTTCAGTGGTGGTCGTCTTTCAGCCTTTCTTACCTTGGCCATGTCTCTGAGTAGACCACACCCCTTCTCATTACAGAGATGCAAATCACCTAATATGCTTAATTGGTAGTAGGCTTTCGAGCCTATACAGCTTGGAGTAAGACAGCATGCATAAAGAGGATGATGTGGTCAAAATACTCATTTGCCTAATAATTCTGCACTCCCTGTATATATATATATATATATATATATATATATATATATATATATATATATATATATATATACATGTATGTCTATCTATATATAAATATATATATATATATACAGTATAAATAATAAATCAAAACATGGATGGGTACTTGTAATCAGCTCTGAACACAACCAATTAATCAGTCAGTTTATAGTGGTGGGCAGGAGGAGAAATATATATATCTTAGTCAATTTATTTAGTACAAACAGTCTTATGGTGCCTGTAATAGCCTTAATCACAATTGCTGCTGTAATAATAGAAAGTATTGCAAACTTATTCACACATCAGCCTGCCCTGTTCAGGGCCCTACCTTCCAACTGCAGGGTATACCATGTATGTGCCTTAATTCAAGAGCGGAGCTGACCATGCTCCCTGAAGTCCAGATAACCACCAGACCCCTGAGAGCTTCGCTGCTCCACTTCCATATATATATATATATATATATATATATATATGTGTGTGTGTGTGTGCGCGCGTGTATATATAAAATATACTCTATACCTATAAAAAGGTTTACTGATAAGATAAATCTTGAAACTAACTTACCACATTGCTGCAACTACATTTATGTTTCCCCACGCTTCAACCTTTAGACAGTTCACACGTTTGAGTACTTATTTAATTATTTGCTTCTTTAAACTGTTTGATGTATCTTTATTTTTACTATGAAACAATGTAATTGTAAACCCCATGGAACTGTATGTTGCTTTACAAATAGGGGTCCATTTATCTAAGGCCATGTAGACAAGGGTGTACATTTCACCCCTGTCTGCCCAGCAACATGATAAGCAGGTAGCAATATGTTGCCTGAATTTATCATTACATGCGTGCGAGCAGGGGCTATCAATTACTCTCGTCAAACAAGTCTAGAGGTACTGAAAAATACCACTCCAGAGTTGGAGTATCGGTTAAGAAACATCAGTCTGATTGTGCTCTAATCTTGCCCAATTTATATAAAATTTATTTTAAAGCCAATTATATTTAAAGGGATATTAAGCAGTGCTCCTTGCAAAATAGGCACTTCGAAATTCTTAGTGTAGCAAAATATGGCCAAATATGACTCCCTTTTTATCTATTATTCACTTAAAGGGACACTGATTCAGATCTATCTTGATTCAGATAGAGCATGCAATTTTAAGCAACTTTCTAATTTACTCATATTATCACATTTTCTTCATTCTCTTGGTATCTTTATTTGAAATGCAAGAATGCAAGTTTAGATGCCGGCCCATATTTGGTGAACAACCTGGGTTGTTCTTGCTGATTGGTGGATAAATTCATCCACCAATAAAAAAGTGCTGTCCAGAGGTTTGAAACAAAAAAAGAGCTTAAATACCTTCTTTTTAAATAAAGATAGCAAGAGAACAAAGAAAAATTGATAATAGGAGTAAATTACAAATTGCTTAAAATTGTATGCTCAATCTGAATCACAAAGAAAAAAAATTGGATTCAGTTTCCCTTTAATAGTAACCAGCTCATGTTACTGTAGAAGTTTTATGACATCAAGCTATCAATGCCCTCCTTTTGAGAACCTAGCCTCCTTCTAGGGCTGTGACAGAAAGTAATGGACACTGTGGAAATTAAGTTTTAAAAAATAAGAAAAAGATAGAATAGTTACTCATTTTCTATCTTGCAATGTTCATTTATTCATTTTTTTTTAAGTAATGTATCAAGTTACAGCCCCTTCATCACACTTAATATGGATATTTTTTGCTTTTATTTTATTGCATTTAATAAATTATTGTGTGCCTGTTATATATATATATAACATATTGTACATTTTTAAATTGGGTTATGGGCTTTTAATTTTACATAAATAAACTAACATTTTCAATATCTAAGCACAGAATCATCTTTAAATATTTGTTCCATGACATTTTCCTCAATGATTATACTGTACTAGCATTTCTGAAAAAAGTGTTGAGAAAGTGACCTCAATATCCTTTTAATTGTTTTTAAGCTTTACCTATTCATCCAAAGGACAGGCAACTGAAATAATTAGGTGTGACAGTTTTTCTAAATTAGAAATGATGGCCTCCAAGGAGTATTTTAAAAATACTTCCTACATGATTCCGACATTGCATCTCCTTCAGCATTTTGTAATACATTCAATATAACTATCTCATAATAAAGTAATGCTCTATTATACCTTTTTTTAACAGAAAATAATACAAAAGTTATCAGTGGAGGCAAGGGGGGCAATTTATTAATGTGCGAGTGGACATGATCCGATAATGCGAATCATGTCTGCCGCACATCAATAAATGCCGACAGCATACACTAGCAGGGGGTGTCAATCAACCCGATTGTATTGGATCGGGTTGATTTTTGCCGATGTCTGTCCGGCCCCTCAGAGCAGGCGGACAGGTTATGGCGCAGCGGCCTTTAGACCGCTCCTTCATAACTTGTGTTTCTGGCGAGCCTGAAGCGGGACTTCAAGCTCCATACGGGGCTCGATAAATATGCCCCAAGGTGTTTTTAGGAAGGATATATATAAGAAGTAATCTATAATATTTATAGTGGAAATATCTTAACTACCCTTTAAGATAAAACTGCTTTTATAATGTAAACCTCTACTTAAAATAATTTAAGTATATGGAATATTGTATGTAATTAATGTTTTTGGGTCAGATTTAAAACGGCTTCCCCTTCCTCTCAAGCAGTGTTGCTCTGTGCACCTTGATTTGGAAGTGCCAAAATATAGCCAAAATATAATATATCAAGGGTACTGAGTGGCACATATTGGTACCAACATCTTCTACCCTACCTTTTCTATTTTAACTAAATATTCCCTTTTGTTATGTTTTTCTATCATTCTTCTTTTCCTGCTTTTTTTTTTTTTAAATCTGGAGACCAGACCCTGCCATCTTCATTTCCCTTCGGACTTAACAATCAATCTTAATTAACAAACATTTCCTCTTGTCATTTGTTTTTGGACTTTCAAATGCTTATTTGAAAGCTCATTTTGACATTTTTTTTATTTAAATGCCTTTGCCCAGAGTTGTTAAATTTTTTGTGCAAGCTCAGCTTAAGGGGCCGAATTATCAAGCTCCGTATGGAGCTTGATGCCCCTTGATTCCGGCGCGCCTTCAGGCTCGCCGGAAACAGAAGTTATGAAGCAGCAGTCTAAAGACCGCTGCTCCATAACCTGTCCACCTGCTTAACTTGTCTGAGGTGGCGGACAGAAATCAACCCGATCGAATACGATTGGGTTGATTGACACCCCCTGCTAGCTGCAAATTGGCCGCAAATCTGCAGGGGGGCGGCATTGCACCAACAGTTCACCAGAACTGCTGGTGCAATGATAAATGCAGACAGCGTATGCTGTCTGCATTTATCGATGTGCGATGGACATGATCTGCTACATTGTATCATGTCCACTCGCACATTAATAAATATACCCCAATGTGTTAATATGTCCACTAATTTCCTGGTCTGATACAAACTATAGTTAAATCACATTAAAAAAAATGGCCATTGGTGTATACAATGTTTGACAGCTTCTGTCCACATAAGCTATTACTAAAATAAAATGTTACACAATAAAATATTCCTTAACACAGAATACAAAGTGATTATAATAATAATTTGTGACAGAACTCAACATAATATATAAACCACAACCAATAAATGAACTGATCAGATGAAAAAAAGTTATTTAATATGGTATAGTCAATGTTGCAAATGCACAGTCCACAGGATGGATCCTCAAAGAAAAAGAAAGGATAGATCCATAGCTTGATACTGTTATTACAACATGTGAATCTGAGTAATACTACTCATGTTTCCTAGAGCTTTAGCAGCTTTAGTGTATGTGCTCAAAACAAAACTCAATGTATAACAGGATCCACTGTGGTCACGGATGCTAATCATCATAATTATGGACATACAAAGAACAGTAAACACTTTTGTAATTAAAAGGCATTTTTTGTGTTGCTACAATAACTCATCTTTTTCAGCTCCTTGAAAAAGCTATATGACAGTAGCAAAACGCCAATCGGAAGATAATTTGTAACAATGACTGATCACAAGGGGAAGGATGGTACTGACGTGGAACACTTTGTTGGACAATATGGTCTTATTGTGGAAGAATGGCATCAGACTTTATTTTGATTCCTTCTTGACTTCTGCTCAACCTGACTATAATTTTGTATTAACCCTTTGTTTTGGACTGACTTGGTGTATGACTTTAGCTTGTTTGTGAACTCTGCATTTGTCTTATGATTTTGTGCTGCTTTTTCCTGTGAGGCTTTGACCCGGGCTGTATCACTTAGATTTACTTTACCCTGGATTCCTCTACTAACAGAAGATCTGTATTTATAAATCCTATGTAATTGTATATTCATTTGGATAGCAAGATTAAACTATTACAAAGGTACTGTATGTCTTTCTTTGATACTTTCTAGTACTTAATTGTTTTTTTTTTGTTTTATAGGAGCTGTTTAAAGTACTAGAGAGTGTTCAGTTACTAAGTTTAGTCTCATTGTTCTCTTACCCCTGGCCTTTGTTAGGACACTGTGTTTCCTACCAGTGATCCACTAAGTGCTTTTTGGTTAGTTGGTCTGTTCAGTCATTGATTTCAGCTTGTTTCATTCAGAAACAACAGCACTCCACCTGACACTGAGAAGATGTGTGTTCGGACAGAACAATGGTTTACTGTTTGTTTCAGCAGTTCATGTATTGCTCATGATTTGGGAATGTCTTGCAAAGCATAAAAACAATTAAATCAATTTCAGAAACACAGATGATACAGTGGCGGAAAATTCAAACGCACATGCTTTAACATAATAAAATGACAACTAATGTAATATATACAATGTATAGATTTTGTTATGAGAGTACCATATCCTACTTGTACTAGAAAGTTCATGATATGATGGTGAGTG
The DNA here is from genome assembly GCF_027579735.1 of Bombina bombina. Classification (NCBI taxonomy): domain Eukaryota; kingdom Metazoa; phylum Chordata; class Amphibia; order Anura; family Bombinatoridae; genus Bombina; species Bombina bombina. Next base: position 140,271,961 of record NC_069504.1, on the reverse strand, counting down.
TAAATAATTCTAATTGTGAAATATTCTTAAAGGAGTGCTAAACCCATTTTTTTTCTTTCTTTCATGATTCAGATAGAGCATGCAATTTTAAGCAACTTTCTAATTTACTCCAATTATCAATTTTTCTTTGTTCTCTTGCTATCTTTATTTAAAAAAGAAGGCATCTAAGCTAAGGAGCCAGACAATTTTTGGCTCAGAACACTGGATAGCACTTGTTTAATGGTGGGTGCATTTAGCCACCAAGCAGCAAGCACAACCCAGGCTGTGAACCAAATATGGCCGGGTTCTAAACTTACATTCTTGCTTTTCAAATAAAGATAGCAAGATAATTATGAAAATGTGATAATAGGAGTAAATTAGAAAGTTGCTTAAATTTGCATGCTCTATCTGAATCATGAAAGAAAAGATTTGGGTTCAGTGTCCCTTTAAGTGCATTTTGCTATAGGAAAGTAGTCTCAATTGATAGAATGTATGTAATCTCTATAGCTACAAATAAGTCACACTTCTAAATTTCAGGAATAATTTATTATGCCTCTGCAGCAAATTGCTTTAGCAATGATAATTACAGGCAGCCTGTTCATCCATTAAACAAGCAAACAGGTTCCCTAACTAAGAACCTTGTCCACCTGGAGCAGGGTAAATTGGGGCCTATCCCTTTAGACATGTTCTAAATAGCATTTGCTAGTAGTTTGTATGACAAGAGTTTATTTAGCATGTTCATTAGATTAAAAAATAGTCAATTAATCTATTTTGGGCCAGATTACAAGTAAACAGCTGAAAGTAAACTTGTAACGTGAGCAGGTTAGCGTGCATATTACAAGTTCAAAGTAAAACGTTAGTGAGCAAGCAAAACCCGATGCACACTAACTACAGGACTTCGGATTCCTTAACTGGGTTAACTTCTTCTCCCCATAGACTTCCACAGAGCATAAATTCTAACCAGACCTAGTTTGACCAAGTGCGCTAAACCCAAAGGTAGTTATGCATATTTTACATTCCAATGGTCTTCACATTTATTTAAATATATATATATATATATATATATATATATAATTACTTTTTTTGTAAAATATAGAAATATATCTATACCTATATATCTATATGGATATATATTGATGTACATATATGAATACATAAATACACATCTACACACACACACACACATATATATTATAGCCCTTTCCAATTAAATACCTTGTAATAAACCATATACATTTGAACACATAACGTTTTGTTATGAATATTTATATGAATATTTTTATTAGAAAGTGTATATATCAGTGTAACTATTTTAATCTATTTATGTTTTTTGGTGCAACTTTTTTTAAAGCCCTAACCCTTTACGCGAGGTCTTCAGTCACACTAAACACACGGCAGTACGTGTTTACTTTCAACTTGTAATATTTGTGCAATATTGCAATATGACAGCTTGCCATTTGTAATCTAGCCCTTAATACTTACTTAAAATAGATAGATTATACCGTGTTTTATGTAAAAGTATTTTTACATAGAGAAAAAAGCCCAAAGAATTTAACATTCATGTTCCATAAACTTTTCTTTTAAGAAAGAAGCAATTGAAGAACAATTTGGCTAGTCAGTTATTGCTAGACTTAACCTTTTATTATATAACATTTCACAAATTAATATCACCTTTTGTTTCCATATGACCACAGTGCTATGCTTTAAAAGCCTCCTAAAGTATCAAACTGTATTCTAAGTAACATTTAAAAGTGTATCTGTATCAAAAAGTACATTTTACAAAATACCAAGTCCTGAATTCTTTCTTTACAAATGACTTATATTATATGCCAGCTTTCATTATCCTTACAATTCAAAGGCATTTCTGAAAGGCTTGTTTAAAATAAACCTATACTAATGGAGATTTAAAAACAATTATATTTAAAAGAGAGAGAAAATCAAGCTCAACTTACAAAGTAAAACAGTATCAAGAGAAATAAAAGAAGACTATTTGAGAGCTGAATTGACAAATAAGTTGATGGTTTATGCTTGAAAGATTTCTCAATTGAGAATGTGAATGAACTGAAATTGTCTCACTGATGCTGGGCTATATTTCTAGACTCTTTGACCTTGAGATAATTTCACTTGTCCGTAGTCTCAGAGAGTTCTTCTGTTTGATAATACCCTCAATGTGAAAAAAGTGAATAAATAAATAGTCTAAAACCTAATATTCTGCTGAAGATGGATTAAATAGAATATTATTTTTTTTATTTTTTTTTAGGGGCAAAAAAATAATACTTTTTTGTCTACTTGTCATATTAATTTATGTGTTTGTTCTTGTAATTTTTCTTTTTTTTTATTATTGAATAAAGTCCAAAGTTTGCAAGCACATACATTATCTACAGAAAAGTATGTGATGAATCCATCCTCTAAGACTTTATATCATTGTGTGAATTAACAAAAATTGTCATTTAAAGGGATACTAACCCCACATTTTTTTTTCATGATTCAGATAGAGCATCCAATTCTAAGAAACTTTTTAATTTACTTCTATTATCAATTGTTCTTTGTTCTCATGTTATCTTGATTTGAAAAAGCAGTAATAAAAGGTTAGGAACCGGCCCATTTTTAGTTCAGCACCTTGGTAGAGCTTGCAGATTGGTTTGCTACATTTAGCCACAAATCAGCAAGTGCTACCCAGGTGCTAAACAAAAAATGTTCCGGCTCTAAAGCTTACAGTACTGCTTTTTAAAATCAAGATAGCATGAGAACAAAGAAAAATCTCATTCTCTATCTGAATCATGAAAGAAAAAAATTGGGTTTAGTACAAACGACAATGTATTGCACATTTAAAAAGATAAGGCACTTATTTCCAAGTGCACCCAACTTCACAACTTTTTTGAGATACCTACTTAAAAATATGACCTTCACACAATACAATATAAAGCACAACAAAACGGTCTAGAAAGTTGCATAAGTCACAGTCTTTTAAATTTATGAATTGCTCCATGATTTGCAGAGATCACATTACTCCTAAAGCGATTGTAAAACTTAAAATTTTCTTTCAACAATATTTGAAATAAAAAAGTAAATGGACACTTTCAATGATCAAAATCATTGTAGACACTAAAATATATAAATATTTACCCTTTCATTTTTTTTATACATTCTGCAGTTCCTCTGCCTGCAACACACAGTCTATTTCTGTATTAAATGACAAATCACATTGTAGCCAATCATAATGAGCCCCCTTTGGCATCATAACCAAGGGCACTATTATTAACTTGATGGATGCCAAAGGGGGCGCGTTTTGATTGGCTACAGCATGATTCATGATTTTACACAGAAATAGACTATGAGTTGCAGGCACAGGAATGGAGTAATGCATAACAAAATTAAATGGTAATTATATATATAGTTTAGCGTCTAAAATGATTTTGATCAATGAAAGTGCCCATCATTTATTTTTTTATTACAATTATTGTTGAGAGAATAGTTTAAGTTTACAATCATTTTAAGCATGGTTAGCTTTTATAATAAAGTGCAATTAAATTAACACACAAGTGCAAAACAAAAATGCTCTAAAATTAGTATTGCACACTTGTTTGCATGTAACATTGGGGTCGTTCACAATCCTTTAGAAAAAAACATATCTACTGATGTTCAATAGAAAATCACCATTTAAGTATATGGAGATTTGTGTAGATAAATCATTAGATAATATTTTTCAAAGGATTGTGATTTAACCTATAGTCAAAATGCTCCAGAGCTGCAATGCACTTATGGGGCCTAGCTGAAAACATCTGGTTAGTCAATGACAAGATACATATGTGTGTAGCCTGCTAGTTCCCAGTAGAGCATTGCTGCTCCTGAGCCTATCTAGTGAAGCTTTTCAACAAACAATCGCCTAGATTACGAGTTTTGTCTGTAAGGCTGTGCGTTGCTAATGAGCAGTTTTCCCTTACGGCTCACTTACAGTAATGCTGGTATTACAGGTTCTTAAAAACCTGGCGTTAGCTGCAAAAAAGTGAGCGTAGAGCAAAATTTAGCTCCACATCTCACCTCAATACCAGCGCTGCTTACGATAGCGTTAAGCAGGTAAAACCTGCTCGTGCACAATTTCCCCATAGGATTCAATGGGAGAGAGCCGGCTAAAAAAAAAACTAACAAATGCAAAAAAAGATAGAAGATGCCTGCCTGGATGAAGACTTCTGCCCGTCTGGAGGACCTCTTCTGGCCGGCTTCGATGAAGACTTCTGCCCATCTGGAGGACCACTTCGCCTGCTTTGTTGAGGACTTTGGCCCGGCTGGGTGAAGACTTCTCACGGTAGGGTGATCTTCAAGGGGTTAGTGTTAGGTTTTATTAAGGGGGGGATTGGGTGGGTTTTAGAGTAGGGTTGGGTGTGTGGGTGGTGGGTTTTAATGTTGGGGGGGTATTGAATTTTTTATTACAGGTAATAGAGCTGATTACTTTGGGGCAATGCCCTGCAAAAGGCCCTTTTAAGGGCTATTTGTAATTTAGTATAGGGTAGGGCTTTTTATTATTTTGGGGGACTTTTTTATTATATTAGGGTTAATAGTTAGTTAATAACTATTTAATAACTATTGTACCTAGTTAAAATAAATACAAACATGCCTGTAAAAAAAAAAAAAAAAAACTAAGATAGCTACAATGTAACTATTAGTTATATTGTAGCTATCTTAGGGTTTATTTTATAGGTAAGTATTTAGTTTTAAATAGGAATAATTTAGTTAATGATAGTTATTTTATTTAGATTTATTTAAATGATATTTAAGTTAGGGGGTGTTAGGGTTAAACTTAGATTTAGGGGTTAATAAATGTAATATAGTGGCGGAGACATTGGGGGTGGCAGATTAGGGGTTAATAAATATAATGCAGGGTTCGGCGATGTTGGGGGCATCAGATTAGGGGTTCATAACTATAATGTAGGTGGCGGCGGTGTCCGGAGCGGCAGATTAGGGGTTAATAATATAATGCAGGTGTCGGTGATGTCGGGGGTGGCAGATTAGGGGTTAATAAAATTTAATTAGTGTTTGCGATGCAGAAGGGCAGCGTTTTAGGGGTTAATAAATATTTTATAGTGGCGGCGATGTCCGGTTCGGCAGATTAGGGGTTAAATTATTTTTAGTGTTTGCGATGTGGGGGGGGGCTCGGTTTAGGGGTTAATAGGTAGTTTATGGGTGTTAGTGTACTTTTTAGCACTTTAGTTAAGAGTTTTCTGTTACGGCGTTAGCCCATAAAACTCTTAACTACTGACTTTTAAATGCGGTACCAGTCTTTACAGGAGAGGCTGTACCGCTCACTTTTTTGCAGACTCGTAATACCGGCATTATGCAAGTCCCATTGAAAATATAGGAAACGCAATTTACGTAAGTGGATTTGCAGTATTAACGACTCTGGCCAAAAAAGTGAGCGGTACACCTGTCATTTCAAGACTCGTAATACGAGTGTTAGGAAAAAAGCAGCATTGGGACCTTTCAACGCTGCTTTTTAAGGCTAACGCAAGACTCGTAATCTAGGTGAATACATATAGAAGTACATTTGATAACAGAAGTAAACTGAAACATTGCTTAAAATTGTATGCCCTATTTGTACCAGGAACCTTTATTTTTTTATTTCATGTTCCTGTAAGTAAAGCATTAACTTTGTGTAGTAAAATATAATTAAATCCCACATTTTATCTAGATCATTTGACTCTTCTAGAACAAGAGAACATAGAAAAAAGAGTAGATCACAAGATACTTCTTTGTACTTATTTCATGCAAGCACAAAATTATTGTTTCATGGATGGGAGTGTACAATACGTTTTTTTTTTTTTTTTTTTTTTTTTTTTTCAGTTTACTTTATTTTCTGTTATTCTTGAAAATGAACAAGGTAAGTTTAGGAGTACCTAGCTGCAGCTCTATATGGCAGTGGTTTTTCAAGAATGTACATAAGTAAGAACACTAGATGGCAGCACTTTTTCCTCCTGCCACCTAGTGCTCCAGCCATGTGCAAGTAAAATACCTACATGTCTCTTCAACAAATAAATAACATGAGAACAAAGTAAATTTGATAATTTGATGATTGGGTTTCATGTCCTTTTAAGCATTGTCAGTATGTTGGCAGTATCCCCTAAAGATGGCAGGGGAAAATGTATTTTTGAATAAAGTTTTTGTTCTAAATATGCAGGGAAATTGTTTCCATGAATATCCATTGCCTGCACTATTCGGTTTTCATTTAGTTTAAAAGGAAATAAGAAGCCTATCTAAATATGCTTTTAAACAAAGGATATCAAGAGAATGAAGCAAATTATATAAAAGAGGTCAATTGTAAAGTTGTTTAAAATTGCATGCTCTATCTAAATCATGAAAGAAAATAATATGGGTTTTAATGTCCCGTTAAGCGCTTAAAAAATAAAGGGAACAAATTATTTTTGTCAGTATTTATTAGTTTTCTTTATTTTCATTAGTGCATTCATTCAGATTTTAAAACAAAATGAAAATTTGATTTCTGTGACGAATGTGTATTTGTCCAAAATGAAAGCACATCTCTTGTATCCCCGTGATAACTTGGGTGAAGCTTTAAGGAACCAGGCATTTCTGAAGCCCCAGTAATATTAAGTGATTTTTTTTTTGTTTTCTTGTTTGTTTTGTTTTGTTCTTATTATATGGGAGGGAAATTTAAAAGAATTATAATCTACAGATATATAGATATTTCAAATATAACGCTTACACGTAGTGATGGATAAATTGCTTTCTAAATTGATGAAAACAAATCAATTTATAGGAATCAAATCAATGAAAACAAAAATATTTAAGGGCTGTAAACATGATTCTAGTATTCCTAGATACATATCCTGATTAAAGATTATTGCACAAGCTATAAACACTTTAAAAGAGCACACTTGGAATTTTCTGGATTTTGTGTGCTTGCAGGTACAGGAAAATGTGTATTTCAATGTTTTTGAGTGCAAACAAAACTTAAAGGGAAACTGAACCCAAATTTTTTCTTTCGTGATTCAGATAGAGCATGAAATTCTAAGCAACTTTCTAATTTACTCCTATTATCAAATTTTCTTCATTATCTTGGTATCTTTATTTGAAATGCAAGAATGTAAGTTTAGATGCCGGCCCATTTTTGGTGAACAACCTGGGTTGTCCTTGCTGATTGGTGGATAAATTCATCCACCAATAAAAAAGTGCTGTCCAGAGTTCTGAACCCCAAAAAAAGCTTAGATGCCTTTTTTTTCAAATAAAGATAGCAAGAGAATGAAGAAAAAGTGATAATAGGAGTAAATTAGAAAGTTGTTTAAAATTGCATGCTCTATCTGAATTCTGAAAGAAAATTTTTGGGTTCAGCGTCCCTTTAAATATCCAGAACAGAAAATTATATATAATGGGCATCTGATTATCATCAATATATATTCATGCTAAAATATCTCCATCATAATTCTTACATGCAAAGGATCACCTTAGTCTTACTACATATAAGGGTCAGTGGAATGTGTATAAAAATCAGTAGAGAGAGAACAGCACTCCATGAGATAGAACAGAAGCTGGAATAACTTCCATGCATGTTCATTTTTATTGAATTCCTCAGGGTGCCAGTTCTTTTTGCACACTATGCCCCTTCACAGAGAAAAAATATCCTGAAGCAGATCAGTCTGACCCTGCCCAATGACAGTCCAGCACCGAAATACCAGGCAATTCTTCTCTGAACAAGGGAAGCAACAACCCCAGACGATCGTTTCGGCCTCCTATGGGCCTCGTCAGTGAGGTGCAGTTGTATCTCTCTAAGGGCAAGTGTGCATGGAGTCCACGTCTGGTTTCCCCATTACTCTTAGGGTGACCCAAGAGAAATTTGCATAAAAATCAGTAGAGAGAGAACAGCACTCCATGAGATAGAACAGAAGCTGGAATAACTTCCATGCATGTTCATTTTTATTGAATTCCTCAGGGTGCCAGTTCTTTTTGCACACTATGCCCCTTCACAGAGAAAAAATATCCTGAAGCATATCAGTCTGACCCTGCCCAATGACAGTCCAGCGCCGAAATACCAGGCAATTCTTCTCTGAACAAGGGAAGCAACAACCCCAGACGATCGTTTCGGCCTCCTATGGGCCTCGTCAGTGGAATGTGTACTTTAGAACTTTCCAGCAGGTGTGCAGTTAACTCACCAGTGGAGTTATACCTGCTCTTACCATCCTATCTCCCTATAAAGAAGCACAAATATGTACATTTTATTTTGAAAACAAAAAATCACTGGTGATCATGAAAGGGTAATCAAGAGATTCTAAATCTAAATAGAAATTACAAGATTTTTTTCTTATATTTTCTCTAACAGATCCTCTAAGCCTCTCTGATTGCAATAAAGGACTGAATCCTCATCATGCACAGTTGTGTAGAGGATGATGATAGCTTGTATAACCTTTTTAAGGCAATTGGGCCTATTTAACAAAGGTCCGACAATGCGGATCAGGTCCGACAGACCTCGCTGAATGCGGAGAGCAATACGCTCTCCGTATTTAGCATTGCACCAGCAGCTCTTGTAAGCTGCTGGTGGAACGCCGCCCCCTGCAGATTCCCGGCCAATCGGCCGCCAGCAGTGGGGTGTCAATCAACCCGATCGTACTCGATCAGGTTGAATTGTGGCTATGTCTGTCCGCCTGCTCAGAGCAGGTGGACAGGTTTATACCGCTGCTTTATAACTGGTGTTTCTGGTGAGCCTGCATGGGTCCCAATGTCTCCATTACAATCACAGTTCTTGTAGGAAGTGCATATCATAATTTGTTGCATAGTTTTCAACGTTAAAGTAATCCTAATGCATCAAAAGCACTCAATTTGAGGGACTTCAAGAATGCAAGGATAAGCATAAGGCTTTCCCGACAACTAATTAAGTTTACACTTTATTGAAAATATGGGAAAAGATGTTGGTCCTATGGTTCTTCTCTGCCATCACAATCTAAAATTCTATAAAATCCTACATTGACTCATCTAATACCCCTTTACATCTTGTATGGGGATAATTACTGCTTGGAGCTCCTTATTGCAAGAAAACTAAAAAAGCAGAGAAATGTTTTGACAAATTCTACAGCATAAATCGTTTGAAAACTAATTTTGCCCTGTCTTCATTGGATATCGGATATTGTCATGTCTTTTTACATAGTTACTGGGACATTAAACAGTCATATTATTAAATCATGATTTGGATAGAATATGACATTTTAAGCAACTTTCTAATTTATTTCTATTATCAATTATGTTTTCTTGGTATCTTTATTTGAAAATCAGGAATGAAAGCTTAGGCGCCAGCCCATTTTAGGTTCAGCACATGGAATCCACTTGACTATTGGTGGCTAAATGTAGCCACCAATCAGCAAGTGTTATCCAGGGCGCTGAACCAAAAATGGGCCAGCTCCTAAGCTTTCATTCCTGCATTTTCAAATAAAGATACCAAGAGAACGAAAACAAATTGATAATAGGAGTAAATTAGAAAGTTGCTCAAAATTGTATGCTCTCTCTGAATCATAAAAGATAAAAAAGTGGGTTTAGTATCCCTTTAAATAGACTAATACAATGTATAAAACTATTCTGCCAATGTACTTATTATACCAAATCTTTAAAGTAATTCTGGATTTACTCTGCTTGATTCCCACATGAGGATTTGTCAGGGAAATGGATATGCCTGATATAAACCTAAATTAAGATAATACACAGAGTTTTCTATGCAAGCAAGCAAGCAAACTATGATTCTGGTATTTTTTTCAGATCTCAACGGCATATTAAGAAAATAACGAAGGCCTTCATTGATAAAAAATTTAAAAATATATATTTAATAAGCAAAATTAAACTCATAACTGATCATATAGCAACAAAACAGCCACATATCTTGGCTTAGATTAATCATTAATAATATAATGCCCAGATAAGCTTTATAGTCAAAATAAATGCTAAGAGGTTAATTGTACAACATGCAGGTTCTAAGAAAAGTACCACAGAGTAAATTAAAAGCTGATGTCAATATTCAGAGTTTAGGCAATGTACCATGGGGTTAAACCAGATACAAAGGTAAAAAAGCTAAGCATGCGGGCAAAGGTCAGTGCTATATATCAAGCAAAAGTTAAACAGGCAGAGTCCAAAAAGAGGTCAGTGTGCAGAGAGAGGTGAAATTGATTTCTCTAACATAATAGGATATTAGAGAGCCTCATTACTGTGACAATTGTCTTTGGCTTCAATAAAAAGCTATCAAGCTAGATGGTTAGACATGGACAGATATTGTAAAGCTTTCTCATCCATAGACACCTTTTTCTGGTAAGAATCTGGTTTTAAACCTGCTCTTAAGTTAACTTCTCCTACGGTATTAACAACCGTGTATTTCAGAAATAAATTCTTTTAGTATCAACATGTGGTCTGTCAATGCTATTTAGGGGTGCTAGGGATGCAGGTGGAGAAAGAGATAAAGAGCTGTTTGGGGGTGGACGGGGGGTGGCTGGATCCTTGTGCATATAGACCAGTTGTTTGGGGACTCTGGGAGGTAGACAGAGAGTATAGGGGAGACCGTACCCATATGCAGTGACAAAGTGTGTCCTATTGCCCTAGAGTTTTTATAGTTAACCATTATAACAATAAGTTTGTATTAATTTCTCTACAGTATTCTCATATAGATTTTCACCCCAATTAATGGTGAATATTTCCCTTAATGTTTTACCTTAAGATTATGTTGTAGATTTAATGAGTGTTATAATTACAGAGTAAGACAAACGGCCAGATTACGAGTTTTTCGTTATGAGCTGTGCAGTGCTACGTGCAGTTTTTTCTCACCGCTCACTTACCTACAGCGCTGGTACTACAGGTTTTTACAAACCCGGCGTTAAAAGGCAAGAAGTGAGCGTAGAGCAAAATTGTGCTCCATACCGCTCTCTAATACCAGCGCTGCTTAAGTGAGCGGTGAGCTGGTCGTACGTGCTCGTGCACGATTTCCCCATAGACATCAATGGGGAGAGCTGGCTGAGAAAAAGTCTAACACCTGCCAAAAAGCAGCATAAAACTCAGTAACACAGCCCCATTGATTCCTATGGGGAAACTAAAGTTATGTTTACACCTAACACCCTAACATGAACCATGAGTCTAAACACCCCTAATCTTACACTTATTAACCCCTAATCTGCTGCTCCTGACACCGCCGCCACCTATATTATACTTATTAACCCCAAATCTGCTGCCCCCAACATCTCCGACACCTACATTATATTTATTAACCCCTAATCTCCCACCCCCAATGTCGTTGCACCCTACCTACACTTATTAATCCCTAATCTGCGGCCCCCAACATTGAAGCCACTATATTAAATGTATTAACCCCTAAATCTAAGTCTAACCCTAACACCCCCTAACTGAAATATAAATTAAATAAATCTACATAAAATTACTATCATTACCTAAATTATTCCTATTTAAAACAAAATACTTACCTATAAAATAAACCCTAAGCTAGCTACAATATAACTAATAGTTACATTGTATCTAGCTTAGGGTTTATTTTTATTTTACAGGCAAGTTTGTATTTATTTTAACTAGGTAGAATAGTTACTAAATAGTTATTAACTATTTAATAACTACCTAGCTAAAATAAATACAAATTTACCTGTAAAATACAGCCTAACCTAAGTTACAATAACACCTAACACTACACTACAATTAAATAAATTACCTACATTACATACAATTAAATACATTAAATTAAATTAGCTAAATCACAAAAAAAACACAAACACTAAATTACAGAAAATAAAAAAACTAATTACAACCTAACCTAAGTTACAATAACACCTAACACTACACTACAATTAAATAAATTACCTACATTAAATACAATTAAATACATAAAATTAAATTAGCTAAATCACAAAAAAACACAAACACTAAATTACAGAAAATAAAAAACTAATTACAGATCTTTAAACTAATAACACCTAATCTAAGAGCCCTATCAAAATAACCCCCCCCCCCAAAATAAAAAAAACCCTAGCCTAAACTAAACTACCAATAGCCCTTAAAAGGGCCTTTTGCGGGGCATTGCCCCAAAGAAATCAGCTCTTTTACCTGTAAAAAAAAATACAAACAACCCCCCCAACTGTAAAACCCACCACCCACACAACCAACCCCCCAAATAAAAGCCTAACTAAAAAAACCTAAGCTCCCCATTGCCCTGAAAAGGGCATTTGGATGGGCATTGCCCTTAAAAGGGCATTTAGCTCTATTGCTGCCCAAAGCCCTAACCTAAAAAATAAACCCACCCAATACACCCTTAAAAAATCCTAACACTAACCCCCGAAGATTCACTTACCGGGAGAAGTCTTCATCCAAGCGGCAAGATGTCCTCAAAGAAGCCGGCAGAAGTAGTCCTCCAGACGGGCAGAAGTGGTCCTCCAGATGGGCAGAAGTCTTCATCCAGACGGCATCTTCTATCTTCATCCTTCTGACGGGGACCAGCTCCATCTTCAAGACATCCGGCGCGGAGCATCCTCTTCAAATGACGTCTTCTTCGGAATGAATATCACTTTAAGTGACGTCATCCAATTTCAAATATGTTATGCTCTGATACTGAAATAAAGGTTTATATATTAATTTGTTATAAACTATTTCTTAAGCTAAATATGTTTAGTAAATTATGTACATTCTACGTATGGAAAATGTCTTGTTTGTTTCGATGTTGGAGAGTCATTGGAGAGGAGCTATTTCTCTGATGCTTTTTGCCCTCAGTAGAATAGATTTCAAGTGGAGCACAAAAATATTAGCTCTATTGTGCGTTAATATTGCTCGAGCAATCTAAAGCACTCATGTAACAAATCTAACATTATTTTCATTGCTTTAGTGATAGTTTAGGGTGCTCTAATACCTGCATGTCTCATCGTTTGAGTGGGCTAAATCCCTCACATAATAGACTTCTGTGGGGTGTGCAGTAATTCATGCTGAATATCGATATGACGCGGGTGTCCTAAGCAAATGATGTAGAGCAATATAGGAGCACTTCAGGAAGTTTTTTGCTATGCTGTTAATAATAATCATTTACTTTCGGCCTTAAAAAACATTTTACATTGATATTTTGGATTGGACTTGAGCACAACACAACTCACAACTTATATCTGTTAGTAGTAATGTGAGCACAATAAGCCCTCTAATAGCACTCCCTTTCCTATCTATTAAAAGTAAAGAGCATGCTAAAAAAGTATTGTGCACTTTAAGATGCTTTGGTAAAATATTTAACCATCATTATTATTATTATTATCGTTTATTTATAAAGCACCAATATTTTACACAGCAATATACAAAAGTTGGTTACAAGGGTACAATGCAATAAAAACTTACAATAAGACATTAAGTAAGACTAAACAATGTACATTACTACACTTATATTGACAAACATAAAAGGGGAGGAGCGCACTGCCCTTGGGCATAATCAGTTGTAGATACATTTTTATTCAAAGTGATTTACAATTAGAGAGGCTCTCAAGCTTACAGTCTAAAGAAGAATAAAAAATGACACAGCAGGAGAGGAAAAAGAACTACATTACTATTTTTTATTTTGATTGCACTCTACTTATAAAACCTTAAAACCTTATCAAAAGGTGTCTCTTCTTCATGTGCTTACATTGGATATTTTGAAACCTTATGAGATTGTCTGTATTTCTAATAACTAAAATCCTAGAAAATAAAAAAAGATAAAATACTAACCTAAACAAATGTAAAATGATTTGGTTTTGTATTTGTCCTCACAAACAACTAGATTAATAGTTTTGCGGTACAGCTATACCGCTGAAAAATTGACCATTACACGTGGAATGGCCAGGAACACATATTACGAGTTGTGGCGGTATAGCTGTAAAACAAGCATTTTAGCCTGTAACGCAACGTCCATTCCGCACTCAAAAAAATTACGTTTGAGAGCAAGATTTTCATAGCGTCAGTATTTCAGGTTGTGCGTTCAGGCTAAAATGCTTGCGTTACAATCTATACCAACATGATCCATACCACCATCTGAGAGCAGTACTTATGGATTTTGTGTAACAAAAATGTTACACAAAACTCATAACTAAAATGTTACAAAGTACACTACCACCCATAAACTACCTATTAACCCCTACATTGCCACCCTCCCTCATCGCAAACACTATTTAAAACTTATTAACCCCTAATCTACCGCCCACCCACATCGCGACTATTAAATAAATGTATTAACCTCTAATCTTATTCTTCCTGGTAAAATATTTTATAAATAAATAAATAATAAATAATCAAATCTGCTGCCCACCCACATCGCCAACACTATTTAAATATATTAACCCTTACACCACCATTCCTGACACTATAATAAAGTTATTAACCCCTAAACCACCGCTCCCCGACATCACAGACACTATAATAAAGTTATTAACCCCTAAACCTCTGGCCTCCCACATCACCGCCACTAAACAAACCTATTAACCCCTAAACCTCCGACCTTCCACATCGCCGCCACTAAATAAACATATTAACCCCAAAACTGCCGGCCCCCCATATCGCAAAACACTAAATTAAACTATTTACCCCTAAACCTAACACCCCCCTAACTTTAAATTAAAATTACAATATAACTATATTAAAAAAAATAAAAACCTACCTGTTAAATAAAAATAAACCTAAAATTAAACTATAAATTAACCAAACATTACTATTTTAATAAAATAAAAGAAACTACCCATTAAAAATCCTAAAATCTAAAATTACAAAAGAAAATAAACACTAAAATAATGAAAAATAAAAAACACTAAGATCACAAAAAATAATAAACGAAATTATCAAAAATAAAAACAATTACACCCAATCTAATAGCCCTATAAAAATAAAAAAGCCCCCCCAAAATAAAAACACCCCCTAGCCTACAATAAACTACCAACAGCCCTTAAAAGGGCCTTTTGTAGGGCATTGCCCTAAATTAAACAGCTCTTTTACCTGTAAAAAAATAAAAAGTCCCTCCAACAGTTAAACCCACCATCCAACCAAGGCGTCGTCTATCTTCATCCCAGCGGCGCAAAGTGAAGCCATCCTGGACAAGCAATGATATCCTACGCGGAACGTCCTCTTCATACGATCACCACCATACACTGAAGTTGAATGCAAGGTACTCGTTTCAAAATGGCGTACCTTGCATTCCTATTGGCTGATTTAATTCTTTAAATTCAAATCAGCCAATAGGATGAGAGCTTCTGAAATCCTACTGTCTGTTCTAAACAGCCAATAGGATGAGAGCTACTGAAATCCCATAGGCTGATTTGAATAGCCAAAAGGATTTCAGAAGCTCTCATCCTATTGGCTGTTTTGAACCATGAGTCGATATTCTGGGGTTAGTGTAAGGTATTTTTTTATTTTATGGGGTGTTTTTTTTTTCAGATTAGGGCTTTGGGCAAATTGTAAAAGAGTTGAATGCCCTTTTAAGGGCAGTGAAAAAGAGCTGCATGCCATTTTAAGGGCAATGCCCATACGAATGCCCCTTTAGGGGCAATGGGTAGCTTAAGTTTTTTTTAGAGCTAGGTTTTTTATTTTGAGCGGTTGGTTGGGTGGTAGGTTTTACTGTTGGGGGGACTTTGTATTTTTTTACAGGTAAACGTGCTACAAAAGACCCTTTTAAGGACTATTGGTAGTTTATTGTAGGTTAGGGGGTGTTTTTATTTTGGGGGGCTTTTTACATGGATACATGAATAGTTACACCCCTTGTACATCATTGCAAACTAAGGAGCTGACTAGCCAAACTTATATAGCTCCTTTCCTGCCTCTTTCAGCACATATGTGGTGGCAAATAATAGAAACAAACCAAACCAACTGATTTTGTCAAACAATAGTAAATTCTTTATATATTTCATCCTAAAACTGTATTTGTCTGCTTGTTTTAAACTCGATCGAAGCACAAATGCACATCTTAACCTTTTATTTAAAAAAAGGTAACAATCATTACTAGATTCTCTTTAATAATTGTGCTTACTGAAAAAAGTACTAATAACAGGAATTTTAAGTCAATCTCATCAGCATATATACACTTCCATTTATCAAAGTCAAAGGTCAGGCGGACGAGGTTCGCTGTCTTAAACCCTGCCTGCCCAGCCTCACGCCCAATCGCACATAAGAGGGGGCTGTTAATCATCTCTATCTGATCAGATCAAGATGATTTCTATGTGCCACTTAAAATGTCACGGATAGGTTAAGTAGCAGCAGTTTTACAACCGTTTCTACTTAAAGGGACAGTATACACTCATTTTTATATAACTGCATGTAATAGACACTACTATAAAGAATAAGATGCACAGATACTGATATAAAAATCCAGTATAAAACTGTTTAAAAACTTACTTAGAAGCTGTCAGTTTGGCTCTGTTGAAAAGGCAGCTGGAAAGCCCACTGCAAGTGGCAAATAAGACACTCCCCCCCCCCTTCTTTTGCATATGAAAAGACCCTTTACACAAACAGGAGCAAGCTGGAGAAGGTAGCTGACAGTATTCACATAAAGCTTTGGGGCTTGGTTAGGAGTCTGAAAATCAGAGCAATGTTATTTAAAAATAAGCAAAACTATACATTTATTTTAAAAAAAAAACTTTATGGGCTATATAAATAGATCATCTACAAAACATTTATGCAAAGAAAAAATGAGTGTATAATGTCCCTTTAACTAGTATTTCAGGCTTGCTCTAAGCAAGTCTGAAATGTTGGGGCTCCAAAGCAGCTATCACTGCTTGCTAAATGGAGCCCATAGTCTTGATAATTCCACATGCATGGTAAAATATTTGGAAAAGAAAATTGAAAGAAGGCCATGAAACCCCCTGTCCATAAAATTCAGTGACATTGTGACATAAATTTACAGTGCATAAAATAGAAAATATGTTTAAAATGTGTAAAAATGACACTCATGGATATATCCCTGTGTACAAAATATAACATAAAAAGTGTAAATTGAATAAAACACAAATGATAAAAGTCTAAAACATTAAAACAAATAGAAAACCAACAAAAGATTAAAGAAAAGTAAAAATATCATAGGAAATAAGAGCCCTTGTACCATTTTGTACCATATTATCATTCATTTGTCTCTCTCTTTTATATCCATAAACTTAAAAGGTGTTCCTTACTATGATACAGAGCATTCTTTTTGTGCTGGAGACCGTATAATACTGTTGGATAATTTAGATTATTATAGTGATTAGTTTGGGATCTATCCTAGTTACTAAAAATGTTTTACATCACTGATAATTTAGATTATTTGTAAAATAAAAACGGTCTACATAATATGGTTATATAAAGTAAGAAGTAATTAGAAGAGATCGAGTACAAATGAAGTGCAACTGATACTTCAGGGTACATTATATTTTGCATGACCTTCTGCAAAGAATAACGCACAATAACGTATTACAAGTGAAAGATTAAATGTTTCAACCAAGGCATTTTAATTTCCACCTATTTTTAGGGTGCACTATATATGCAGGGAGCATTATTAGTTCATTCATTATGCTTGTATTACAAGTAATAAGTCAAATGGGGCTCTCATTCAAACTCCAAAATACCTCTGCTAAATTTGTTAAGACCTGAAGTAAACCATTATTATTAACCCAAGGTACAGAGTCTGTCAGTCGGCCCTTAAAGGCATGTGCTGTACCCTGTAAGGCAGCTGTGTCTTGGCTGAGAGAAAGCCGGTCTCGCCTACAGTAGCGAGACCGCTCTATTTATGCATACCTCAAGGTTTTATTTTAATAAGGTTTTATATTTATCATTTTTGTTTAGTAATGTGGGGTTGTGTTGTTTTTTTTTACACCTAAATTTTATTTCCTACCCTTAGTGTGTTAAGTGTCAGGATACATTTAGGTTAATACCCTGGGGTATCTAAATTCTACAAATATATATGAAGTAGTTTTGAATTGTGTGACCACAATTTAGTTTAGAGTCCAAGCATAGCAAATTTTAGCTTTAAACCAATAATTCCATCTATGTAGTATTTGACCTATATTTTCTATACTAGGGAACCTAGACATATGGGTATTCCTAACATAATTATTGAGCAGAATATGCAAACATTGTAAAAGTGCACAATTAAAATCATACAAAAATAATAATTGAACCATTTACACAAAAATACTCAGGGAAAAATTGTATTGTTAAAGTGGATGTTAAATCGTAACTGTTCACAAAAAGTTGTATTTTATCCAAAAAAATTGTATATAAATAACACAGGAATAAATCATATTAAATATGCACAGCCTAAATCATAATTTAATTACACTGGATATACAAAAACACATACAAATTTGTACTTATAAGTGAAAAATACAAAGCGTAATAGTTGTTTTTTTCAAAAAATAGGCTGAACATGGGCGTTCCATGGGCCTATATGATTTTTTTTCTCAAATCCCAGCGTAATTCTGTAAACATTTTCACCCAACAGAAATAACATTTTTTTCTCACAAATTAAAGGGGTTGAGCTTTTATCAAAATACTCAAAACACTAAAACCTATGCAAATTAAAATTTCAGCAATTTTAATGCAAAGTGCACTGTAAACAGCATAATTTAATTTGTTTTATGCATAATATTAAAGTTTAAACATAGGCTGGGTTCTCCCTGTGTACTTCGTTCTCCTTTGCGAACCTTTACATAGCAGAGAACTCTCATTATTTCTATGGGAGACATCTCACCACTAGCAGGGACAGCCCCTTTTTCTATAGAATTCCATGAGGACTGCTCTTGTGAGTATCAGACTGGAAACCTATTCTAGGCTGGCAAATTTTTTTAGAATCGGGCCCTTAGAGAGAATAAAAGAAAATTAACATTTTATTGCATATCTCTCCTAACCCCCACTGTGAGTGTAATTTCTTCTTCTAGCTATGTTTACACAGCTTTCTTATCACCAATACTTCTTTCGTATACAAAACAGTGTAAAATCTTTCAGTATGGATAGGGATACAACAGGCAAAATCAGCTATTTCAAATTTAGATATAAAGGTAAATACGCTATTTGTAAACAATTCAATACACTCCAGCAGGTAAAATGGATCATTGATAACAAATTAAAGGGGGGTAAATTTTGGGGTAAACTGTCCGTTTAGGGAGTTAATAGTATAGGACAGAAATACATGAAATACTCCACTAATGGTGCACCATATGCTTTGCACACCCTCGGCTTAAAGCACCATTGGCTTAGAGCTCAAGTAAAATCCAACATGAATTTTACTGCATACCCCATAGAAGTTAATTATATGAAGGATTTAGACTATCGCTCATGTGATAAAAAATTACTTTGTAATATGAGTGCAAAAATAGGGGCACTATTGATTGTGCTCAAGCCATGTTAACTCACAAAAGCCCTAATATTTTTGTGTTCCATGTGTAATCGCACCCATAATAGACAAATGCAAAAGGAAAACTAATCATATTATATCCAATGTGTGTCTTTTTATGTAATATGTTTAAAGAGACAGTAAAGTCAAAATAGACTTAATTTGGTTGGATAGAGCACTGGTTTTCAAACCTGTTCTACTCCTCAGACCTCCCTAACAGGCCACATTTCGAGGATATCTGAACTGGAGCACAGGTGACATAATCAGCTGATTAGTAAACATGGTTATTTTACCTGCTCTCATCCAAGGTAATCCTGAAAACCTGGACCGTTGGGAAGGCCTAAAGACAGGTTTGAAAACCAGTGAGATAGAGCATTACGTTTTTAAATTATCCATTTTACTTCTATTTTTAATTTTGCTTACTTTTTGGCTATCCTTTGTTAAAGAGTAACCCTAGGTAAGCTCAGGAATATGCATATGTATTTAGTCATCTGGCAGCAGTGTTTGCAATAATGTTTATAACAAAGGATACAAGGAGAATAACACAAATATTATAATCAAAGTAAATTGTAAAGGTGTTTAAAATGTCATGCATTATATGAATCATGAAAGTATGATTTTAACTTTACTGTCCCTTTAAACAATTGTTGTATTAAAGTATTTACCTGTAGGGTTTTGGAAATGATGTATACCAAAGTTTTGTTCTTTTGCTCAGCTAAAACATGACATACAGATTACCTCTTTTTGCAGCAAGCATTTTCTTTCTCTACCTTGGGAATGGTTTTAGCACATCATCAGTTATCTTGGAAATAATTAAGAGGCTCTAGCAGACTCAAATCCCTTGGGATTTTAGAACAGTTAATTTATCAGTCCCTTTCTTTGATATTCTCTGCTGTCCTGTTTAAAAATACCAAGCTTAATGATCTCTTTAAAAGTAATTTTTTGTTATTTTTTTTTCTTACAATTAGAAGAAACCTGCAAATTAAGTTTAGTTGTATTTTTCAATGCATTGCAGGTTACACATTTCAACAAATAATATGACATATCAAGGTGACAGTATTTAATAAAGAATCACTTGTTTGAAGTAGAATTTATTTTTAAGTTTCAGCCTTTAAAAGTTGCCCTAAACAATATTTTAAAGTGACATTTTGGTTTAAAAATAAAAACCATTTTATAAGAGTTTTTTTTTATTTTATAAAGGTTAAATCCTGTTAACAACCAGGTAATTACTGATTGAAATGCCATTTAAATAAAATAAAAGTAATTTAACTGACAATAACGAAAATAGAAATATAGAATATAAAAATAAGGCTTTTTTACCCTGGAAGCCCTTAAAATGAATCTTTTCCTCAAAACCCAACAAAATAAATTTGGCTGGTAGATTATTATTGAGGCCATAGTGAAGAAAGGAAATTAATTTAAATATAACATTTTAGTAGATTGTCAATTTAAATAGTGTTCCTATAAATGTAATTAATAGGCTGACTTTTAATTTATATTAATATAATTACTAAATATAATATGGAAATATAATAGAAATATATAAATTCTACTAAATGTACAATTTTTTTGTAAGCATTATCATAAAATGAATACAGAAAACATCTTGATAAAGCCCACTGAGGGTGAAACGCATTGAAAATACTCCAAAAAAGAGGTTATGAACTTCTGAAGAAGATTGCACCTTTTGCATACTTTGCCCATATTTGCACTTTACACACCTGCATAAACTCGAAATACTCAGGAACGAGTGAAAAATAGGACGCTTTGGATTTCACACACCTGTGTAACTCCTAGGAGTGCGAACACGCACGGTGGAGACAGGTCACTTAATTTCACGGAACGTGTATAACATACACCAGACCATTTTGGAGGGTTAATTGTAACCAACAAATAAACTTTGTTTCACAAATTGGATTCAAAGTATCTTCAGTTACCAGCACATTCGCAGTGACGTATTATCGTCATCAACACTTGGCAGCGAACCACTCATGGGTGAGCACGAAACCACAAAGAGACTTATGCTACAAGTTCACAACAACAGAGTAATTACAATGCCACAAATGGACACATACTGTTTCACTTACAAGGACTTCAAATAGGTTGCAAAAACTCCCTACATAACAGCAAGTTGTCCTAAAATGGACATTGATTGTTTTCTGATTTTATTATTCTAATAGGTACCTATTTTTTAAGACTGTCATTTCTTCATTTAGGGAGTCGTCCCTATTTTCCAGAAGAATTTTTATCTTTGTGTCAAACCTGCACAGCGGAATTATCTAAGAGATTTTAACCAATTAAAATACATTTGTATCATTATATTGTTTCCATATGTTTATTAGATTTTTTTATATATTTATGTATCCAAACTTCGCTTATATATACAGTAATTGAATATATCTGAATGAATAGAGAACTCACTTAAGATATTTTATTCCTATCCGCATATCATTTCACACACATTTAGAATCTTGGGATTTTTACCCATATTTGGTCAAAGATTATTGTACACTGCCTTTGCTTCTTTTAGCGCCCGTTCAAATCTTTTTCATTTGATACATACTAATTCATTACATTTGGGCGGAGTGTGATTTTTGGGAACGTGGCTTAGGTATAATTACTAGCGCCTCTGACTATCTCTTATCTATATAAAACATATCAGCCAATTAGGTTCCTGTTTATGGCTGTGGTCAATCAGAGGCCACTGTAAGATGACATTTGAGGCATTGTATAGCATTGCTGTATATTCAATCTCAAACTGCTATATGTACTCCAATGCTATAGTGTTTCATGGGTGGGGTGAAGTTCTACTGGCAATTTTTCTATGTGCTAATTCTTAAATGGACAAGAAACCCACATTTTCTCTTCCATCATTCAGATAGAACATGCGATTTTAAGCAACTTTCCAATTTACTTCTATAATGTTTTGTTCTCTTGGTATCCTTTTTATGAAATGAGCTGCTGATTTGTGGCTGCATCTATATGCCTCATGTTATTACCTCACCCAATGCATCCAGCTAGTTCCCAGTAGTGCATTGCTGCTCCTTCAATAAAGGATACAAAGAAAATGAAGCAACATTGACAATATAAGCAAATTGGAAAGTTGTTTGAAATTGTATTCTCCTTCTGAATAATGAAAGAAAAAAATTTGGATTTCATGTGTCTTTAAGCATATGCGAAACTACAACTACAATTAGACTTAAAGGGACAGTAAACAACTCACCACTTGTTTTTATTTTGCTGTGGTTGCACTCATGAGCTGGTATCCATAGGTCTTTGACGCTGTCGTGGACGACAAGTATCTACCCAGGAGAATTAATTATCATCTTGTATTACTTATTTTATGATGACGTTCATACTAAAATGATTTTAGCTGTTCATAGTACACCTTTTTTCTTTGAACTAACAAAACCTGGATATAATATGTAATATAGAGATCAATCAGTCATTTAGAAGAGTTTATCTAATCATTTATCTACAAAATGTACCATTGTCTATGGGAATCATTTTAAATAAATAATTTGATAAGCTATTCAAAAGGATTGTGATCAACCCTATAATTCATTATAAAGATTCAGTTGCTCGAAAAATGGTTTAGGATGAATCTCTCATTATTAAAAATGGACGCCTAGATTTATAATTTTGTCGGTAAAGACCCGCAGTGCTAATGCTGCTTTTTTTCCCAGCGCACCCTTAAGACAACGCTGGTATTTAGAGTTGTCTCAGTGGCTGCGTTAGGCTCAGAAAAGGGAGCGTTGAGCATAATTTAGCACCACTTCAACCCTCAATACCAGCATTGCCTACGGTAGCGGTAAGCTGGAAAAACGTGCTTGTGCACGATATCCCCATAGGAAACAATGGGGCTGAGCTGGCTAAAAAAAAAACCTAACACCTGCAAAAAAGCAGCGTTCAGCTCCTAACGCAGCCCCATTGTTTCCTATGGGGAAACACTTTCTAAGTCTACACCTAACACCCTAACCTGAACCCCGAGTCTAAACACCCCTAATATTAGACTTATTAAGCCCTAAAAGTGTTGCCCCCCGCTATCGCTGAAACCTAAATTATATTATTAACCCCTAATCTGCGGCTCCGGACACTGCCGCCACCTACATTATAGCTATGAACCCCTAATCTACTGCCCCTAACATCGCCGACACCTACATTATATTTATTACCCCCTAATCTGCCCCCCCAACATCGCCGCTACCTACCTACACTTATTAACCCCTAATCTGCCGACAGGACCTCGTTGCCACTATAATAAATGTATTATGCACTCCCGCCTCGCAAACACTATAATAAATTGTATTAACCCCTAATCTGCCCTCCCTAACATCGCTGCCACCTACCAGCAATTATTAACCCCTAATCTCCCACCCGCAATGTGCCGCTAATATAATAAAGTTATTAACCCCTAAACCTAAGTTTAACCCTAACCCTAACACCCCCCTAACTTAAATATAATTATAATTAAACTAAATAAATTTACTATCATTAAATAAAGTATTCCTATTTAAAACTAAATACTTACCTATAAAATAAACCCTAATATAGCTACAATATAACTAATAATTACATTGTAGCTATTTTAGGATTTATATTTATTTTACAGGCAACTTTGTATTTATTTTAACTAGGTACAATAGCTATTAAATAGTTAATAACTATTTAATAGCTACCTAGTTAAAATAAGTGCAAAATTACCTGTAAAATAAATCCTAACCTAAGTTACAAATACACCTAACACTACACTATCAATAAATTCATTAAATTAACTACAATTAGCTAAACTAAAATACAATTAAATAAACTAATCTATAATACAAAAAAAAAACCCCACTAAATTACAGAAAAAAAATTACAAGAAGTTTAAACTAATTACACCTAATCTTAGCCCCCAAATAAAATAAAAAAGCCCCCCAAAATAAAAAATGACCTACCCTATTCTAAATTACAAAGTAATCAGCTCTTTTACCAGCCCTTAAAAGGGCCTTTTGTGGGGCATTGCCCCAAAGTAATCAGCTCTTTTACCTGTAAAAAAAATACAACCCCCTCCAACATTAAAACCCACCACCCACATACCCCTACTCTAACCCACCCAAACCCCCCTTAAAAAACCTAACACTAACCCCCTGAAGATCTCCTTACCTTGAGTCGTCATCACCCAACCGGGCCAAAATCTTCATCCAAGGTACGCAGAAGAGGTCCTCCATCCGGTAAAAGTCTTCATCCAGGGGGCGTCTTCAATCTTCATCCATCTGGAGCGGAGCGGAGCCATCTTCCAAGGAGCCGACGCGGAGTCATCCTCTTCATCCGGAGTCTTCTTATACAATGACGGTACCTTTAAGTGACGTCATCCAAGATGGCGTCCCTTCAATTCCGATTGGCAGATAGGATTCTATCAGCCAATCGGAATTAAGGTAGGAAAAATCTGATTGGCTGATTCAATCAGCCAATCAGATTGAAGTTCAATCCAATTGGCTGATCCAATCAGCCAATTGTATTGAGCTCGCATTCTATTGGCTGTTCCAATCAGCCAATAGAATGCGACCTGAATCCGATTGGCTGATTGGATCAGCCAATCGGATTGAACTATTGAATCAGCCAATCAGATTTTTCCTACCTTAATTCCGATTGGCTGATAGAATCCTATCAGGCAATCGGAATTGAAGGGACGCCATCTTGGATGACGTCACTTAAAGGTACCGTCATTGTGTTAGAAAACTCCAGATGAAGAGAATGGCTCCGCATCGGCTGCTTGGAAGATGCCTCCGCTCCGCTCCAGATGAATGAAGATTGAAGACGCCGCCTGGATGAAGACTTCTACCGGATGAAAGACCTCTTCTGCGCACCTTGGATGAAGATTTCAGCCCGGTTGGGTGAAGACGACTCAATGTAGGGAGATCTTTAGGGGGTTAGTGTTAGGTTTTTTAAGGGGGGTTTGGGTGGGTTAGAGTAGGGGTATGTGGGTGGTGGGTTTTAATGTTGGGGGGTTATATTTTTTTTTACAGGTAAAAAAGCTGATTACTTTGGGGCAATGCCCCGCAAAAAGCCCTTTTAAGGGCTGGTAAAAGAGCTGATTACTTTGTAATTTAGAATAGGGTAGGGCATTTTTTTTATTTTGGGGGGCTTTATTATTTTATTAGGGGCTTAGATTAGGTGTAATTAGTTTAAAATTCTTGTAATTTTTTTTTTTCTTTAATTTAGTGGGGGGGTTGTACTATAGTTTAGTTTATTTAATTAAATTTAATTGTAGGTAATTGTAGTTAATTTATTTAATTAATTTAATGATAGTGTAGTGTAAGGTTTAATTCTAACTTAGGTTAGGATTTATTTCACAGGTAATTTTGTAATTATTTTAACTAGGTAGCTATTAAATAGTTATTAACTATTTAATAGCTATTGTACCTAGTTAAAATAAATACAAAGTTGCCTATAAAATAAATATTAATCCTAAAATAGATACAATGTAATTATTAGTTATATTGTAGCTATATTAGGGTTTATTTTCTAGGTAAGTATTTAGTTTTAAATAGGATTAATTTATTTAATTATAGGAATATTATTTTGTTTTATTTAAATTATATTTATGTTAGGGGGGTGTTAGGGTTAGGGTTAGACTTAGGTTTAGGGGTTAATAACTTTATTATAGTAGCGGCGACGTTGGGGGTGGCAGATTATGGGTTAATAATTGTAGGTAGATGGTGGCGATGTTAGGGAGGGCAGATTATGGGTTAATAACATTTATTATAGTGTTTGCGAGGCGGGAATGTGGCGGTTTAGGGGTTAATACATTTATTATAGTGGCGGCGATATCCGGTTGACAGATTAGGGGTTAATAATTGTAGTTAGGTAGCGGCGACGTGGGGGGGGGCAGATTAGGGGTTAATAAATATAATGTAGGTGTCTGCGATGTTAGGGGCAGCAGATTAGGGGTTCATAGCTATAATGTAGGTGGCGGCGGTGTCCGGTCGGCAGATTAGGGGTTAAAAAAATTTATTAGAGGATTTGCGATGTGGGGGGGCCTCAGTTTAGGGGTACATAGGTAGTTTATGGGTGTTAGTGTACTTTATAGCACAGTAGTTAAGAGCTTTATGTTCCGGTGTTAGCCCATAAAGCTCTTAACTACTGACTTTTTTTGGCGGTAGGAGTCTTGTCGGTAGAGGCTCTACCACTCACTTCTTCCAAGACTCCAAATACCAGCGTATGGCAAATCCCATTGAAAAGATAGGATACGCAATTGACGTAGGATTAGGGGTTAAAAAAATTTATTAGAGGATTTGCGATGTGGGGGGGCCTCAGTTTAGGGGTACATAGGTAGTTTATGGGTGTTAGTGTACTTTATAGCACAGTAGTTAAGAGCTTTATGTTCCGGTGTTAGCCCATAAAGCTCTTAACTACTGACTTTTTTTGGCGGTAGGAGTCTTGTCGGTAGAGGCTCTACCACTCACTTCTTCCAAGACTCCAAATACCAGCGTATGGCAAATCCCATTGAAAAGATAGGATACGCAATTGACGTAAGGGGATATGCGGTAGCCTGGAGTCACTGAATGAAAGTGAGTGGTAGACCCTTTCCTGCCTGACTCTAAATACCAGCGGGCGGTAAAAAGCAGTGTTAGGATCCCTCAACGCTGCTTTTGATGGCTAATGCCAAACTCTAAATCTAGGCCGGAATTCCTTTAATCCTATATTTGTTAAAGGGACAGTCTAGTCCAAAATAAACTTTGATTCAGATAGAGCATGTAATTTTAAACAATTTTCCAATTTACTTTTATCACCAATTTTGCTTTGTTCTCTTGATATTCTTAGTTGAAAGCTTAACCTAGGAGGTTCATATGCTAATTTCTTAGACCTTGAAGGCCACCTCTTTTCAGAATGCATTTTAACAGTTTTTCACCACTAGAGGGTGTTAGTTCACGTTTGTCATATAGATAACACTGTGCTCATGCACGTGAAGTTATCTGGGAGCAGGCACTGATTGGCTAAATTGCAAGTCTGTCAAATGAACTGAAATAAAGGGGCAGTTTGCAGAGGCTTAGATACAAGATAATCACAGAGGTTAAAAGTATATTAATATAACTGTGTTGGTTATGCAAAACTGGGGAATGGGTAATAAAGGGATTATTTATCTTTTAAAACAATAAACATTCTGGTGTAGACTGTCCCTTTAAGAAGGTTTTACTTAAAGTGTTTGTTCATGAAAATCCATTTGTCTCTATTTCCAGCATATGAAACTTAAATATTTTTCAAGTATTAGCTAATGCTACAGCTACAAACAGACAGTAGCAAAATATTTAATTTTAATTATTTATTTATTTATTTTATTGGGTACTGGCCAAGATTAAAAGTGAAGCATACATACTTATTGCATGACATAGGAATCAATCAATTAACAATAATATTGCTAAATCAATATTTAATAGTGTAGTTTTGAACTCCTGAATTTCTTCAAGAATTTCTTTCACGATTTTATAGCAATTTTTTTTAACCCCACAAATGAATCAACTATATTTTGTTGTTAAATGCATTTGTTAGTCTATTTTTTGTTAAAGGTGAAGTTTGTTTATCATTTTTTTTTTGCTATTAAAATAAATACAGAAAAAAAATCCCATCTTTTCCATTTTTCAGGTGCTTTATCCAAATTTTATGATTTGAGATAGTTGCTGCTGCAAAATGCTTTAAAACAGATTATGTTGACGTATTTTTAATGACAATTACAGTGGGGCAAAAAAAGTATTTAGTCAGCCACCAATTGTGCAAGTTCTCCCACTTAAGAAGATGAGAGAGGCCTGTAATTTTATCATAGGTATACCTCAACTATGAGAGACAAAATGTGGAAACAAATCCAGACAATCACATTGTCTGATTTGCAAAGAATTTATTTTCAAATTATGGTGGAAAATAAGTATTTGGTCAATATCAAAAGTTCATCTCAATACTTTGTTATATATCCATTGTTGGCAATGACAGAGGTAAAACGTTTTCTCTAAGTCTTCACAAGGTTGTCACACATAACCTGGTATGTTGGCCCATTCCTGCATGCAGATCTCCTCTAGAGCAGTGATGTTTTGGGGCTGTCGTTGGGCAACATGGACTTTCAACTCCCTCCAAAGGTTTTCTATGGGGTTGAGATCTAGAGACTGGCTAGGCCACTCCAGGACCTTGAAATGCTTCTTACGAAGCCACTCCTTCATTGCCAGGGTGGTGTGTTTGGGATCATTGTCATGCTGAAAGACCCAGCTATGCTTCATCTTCAATGCCCTTGCTGATGGAAGGAGGTTTGCACTCAAAATCTCACGATACATGGCCCCATTCATTATTTCATGTACACGGATCAGTCGTCCTGTTCCCTTTGCAGAGAAACAGCCCCAAAGCATGATGTTCCCACATGCTTCACAGTAGGTATGGTGTTCTTTGGTTGCAACTCAGCATTCTCTCTCCTCCAAACACAACGAGTTGTGTTTCTACCAAACAGTTCTACTTTGGTTTCATCTGAACATATGACATTCTCCCAATCCACTTCTGGATCATCCAAATGCTCTCTAGCATACTTCAGACGGGCCCGGACATGTACTGGCTTAAGCAGGGGGACACGTCTGGCACTGCAAGATCTGAAGCCCTGGCGGCGTAGTGTGTTACTGATGGTAGCCTTTGTTACGTTGGTCCCAGCTCTCAGCAGGTCATTCACTAGGTCCCCCCCGTGTGGTTCTGGGATGTTTGCTCACCGTTCTTGTGATCATTTTGACCCCACGGGGTGAGATCTTGCGTGGAGCCCCAGATCGAGGGAGATTATCAGTGGTCTTGTATGTCTTCCATTTTCTAATTACTGCTCCCACAGTTGATTTCTTCACACCAAGCTGCTTGCCTATTGCAGATTCAGGCTTCCCAGCCTGGTGCAGGTCTACAATTTTGTTTCTGGTGTCCTTCGACAGCTCTTTGGTCTTCACCATAGTGGAGTTTGGAGTGTGACTGTTTGAGGTTGTGGACAGGTGTCTTTTATACTGATAACAAGTTCAAACAGGTGCCATTAATACAGGTAATGAGTGGAGGACAGAGGAGCCTCTTAAAGAAGAAGATACAGGTCTGTGAGAGCCAGAAATCTTGCTTGTTTGTAGGTGACCAAAATACTTATTTTCCACCATAATTTGAAAATAAATTCTTTCCAAATCATACAATATGATTGTCTGGATTTGTTTCCACATTTTGTCTCTCATAGTTGAGGTATACCTATGATGAAAATTGCAGGCCTCTCTCATCTTCTTAAGTGGGAGTACTTGCACAATTGGTGGCTGACTAAATACTTTTTCGCCCCACTGTATCTGTATTCCCTTTACTGTCTCTAACATAGTTATTATTATTATTTTAGCAGTTATTTGTAGAGCGCCAACAGATTCCCCAAAGCTATAAACATAGGCGGAATACAAGGAAACATTTATAGGGATCAGACAGGTAGAGGGCCCTGCCAAGAGTCACACTGTTGTAGTCAGCTCTAAAGGAGGTGATCTACAAGCAGCATGTCTCTTAGACTTACATGCTAAGGGGGTTTAAGGGAATAGCAGTGGAGGAGTTGAAACGGTATAAAGAAAGGTTAGTGTAGGTTATATGCATCCCTGAATTGTGTTTAGGGAGCGCTTGAAGTTTTCAAAACTAGCGGAGAGTCTTGTGGAGTGAGGCAGAGAGTTCCACAAGATGTGAGCCAGTCTGGAGAAGTCCTGTAAGCTAGTGTGTGAGGAGGTAACAAGAGAGTAGGAGCTCATGAGCAGAGCAAAGGGGATGGGAGGAAGAGTTTCTGGAGACAAGATCTGTGATATAGGGGGAGCAGTGCAGTTGTGGGCTTTGTATGGCAGAGTGAGAATGTTGTGTTTAATCCTGGAGTCAAGAGGAAGGCAGTGAAGGGATTGGAAGAGAGGTGAAGCAGATGAAGAGCGACGTGTAAGGAAGATTAGCCTGGCAGAGGCATTCATTATGGATTGTAAAGCAGCTAGGTGGCAGCTGGGGAGACAAGAGAGGACAGAGTTGCAATAATCAAGGCGGGAAAGGATGAGAGAGGGGATTAAAATCTTAGTTGGGTCTTGTGTAAGGAAATGTCTAATTTTAGAGATGTTTTTAAGGTGGAAGAGGCAGGATATAGCCAAGGACTGAATGTGAGGAGTGAAAGAAAGATCTGAGTCAAGTGTGATGCCAAGACATCGGGCATGCAGGGTAGGGGTAATGATGGAGTTGTCGACAGTTCTAGAGAGAGTGGGGGTGGATATTTTGGAAGAAGGAGGGAAAACAAGGAGCTCAGTTTTGGAGAGATTTAGCTTGAGGTAGTGAGAGGACATCCAGGAAGAGATGTTAAAAAGACAGTTAGTGACACAGGTTAGCAAGGAAGGAGATAGGTCTGGTGCAGAGAAGTAGATTTGGGTGTCGTCGGCATACAAATAATATTTAAACCCGTGGGACTTTATTAGGGAACCTAATGATGATGTGTAGATTGAGAAGAGAAGGAGACTGAAGACAGAGTCTTGCGGTACCCCAATAGAAAGTGGTGACGGGGCAGAGGAGGCCCCAGAGAAGGCTACACTAAAGGTATGGTTTGAAAGGTAGGAAGGGAACCATGAGAGGGCTTTGTCACAAATGCCAAAGGATTGGAGGGTTTGGAGCAAAAGAGGGTGGTCAACAGTATCAAAGGCTGCAGACAGATCAAGGAGGATAAGCAGAGAGAAGTGGCCTTTTGATTTTGCTGTAAGTAGGTTGTTGGTAACCCAATGATTGCTGTCTCTGTGGAGTGATGGGGATGAAATCCAGATTGCAGTGGGTCAAGGAGGGAGTTTAATGTAAGGAAATGGGATAGATATGCATATACTAGCTGTTCGAGAATCTTTGAGGCAAGAGGGAGTTGTAACATATCCCAGCCTGATATCACTGTCCCTTTAAGACTGCCTTCCCTGCTTCTGACAATCATGCTGGTTTGTGAGTATTTGCATTCAACTTACCTGCTTAATTAATCATTCATGCACCTGAATACCTCAGCCTCTTTTTAAGTCTTCTCAGGCCTAATGTGCATTGCATTAACTTTGAAGTTGTGTTCCTGAACAACAAAGGTCTGTGGCTGATCCTGCATGAATTCTACCAACTTATTCAAGCTTCAGCTTTCCCTATTTCCTCTGCTTAAAATCATCAAATCGCAAGTATCCAAATAATTACATTTTGTTACCTGGACACTGCTACTTAACAAACTCTGAACTTTATTATAAGTCAAGTATACTTCTGGTTATCATCACTCTCTAATTATTACAACAGCATCTTACTCAGAACTTTATAACTATTCTCTGCTACAAGTTGCCATAGCTGAAATATCCTTCTACAAATATGTTAGCATATTCAGAACTCTGCATCTATGTGTTCAGTTAAAAGCTTTCACGTGTTTCTCCAATATATGCACAAACAGTAATTGATGCCTTAAACTTGCAATTTGACTATCACCTGTGCTGCTCTGCTTATTACTGACATACAGCTCTATATTATATTATGTACTGTGAACCTGCAACAAACCTTAGTTTGCATATATATGCACAAACAGTAATTAATGCCTAAAACTTGCAACTTGACTATCACCTGTGCTGTAAGAAACAAAGCAAGCGGTGCTTACCCCCTGGCAGTATGATGGGCTACTTTCTTCAGCGATCCTGTTCAGCGTGTCTTCAACGTGTGCACCATTCGCATTCCTACGGATGCCGATAGGAGCCAGATCCAGACGTCTCGGTCCAATGACGTCAGCAAAATTGAAGCATACAATGAGGAGACCGGCTAACCATCCGCCACAAATCCAAAGGCACAGTGAGTAAGATGCAACAAAAGCAGGTTTATTATTATAGGTACAGACAGTGCTTTAAAAACAAAAAGGGCATGCAGAAAAAAGCACCATACAGAATGCTCCGTAGGTTACAGTGCAGTAACAACAAACATACGCGTTTCGTGAGGGGCTGCCTCACTTGTTCACTGCTTAAAAATGTGTACTGGTCTGTAAGCCTAAATAGAGAGGTATCATGTTAATTAGACAGGTGTGTTACATTGAATACTTTAGGTTTAATGTGTAAACTAATTTTTAACCCCTCATATACATAGGCTGCAATAGACAGTGTCAGTACAGGACAGCAATGTTGTACAATTGTTTTCAGTAAGAAATAAATATAAATGCAATTTATAATAAAACAGTTATACTTGTAAGCTTATTTAGTGCATCTAAAATATAAAATTCTTACCACAAAAACAATATGTTAAACAACAAATAAGACAATAAATAAAAAAAGACAATAAAAAAATAATCAAAGAAATGAATGAAAGAAGTCTCATTATATACAATGTCAGGATGTAGTATACTATACAAACAAATTAACATCTGACTCAATATTTAAACCAGAGGGTGTCCTGGTGTTCATATTAAAGATCCACCTGACCTCCTTCTTGCTTAACTGGTATTCCCTGTCCCCCCCCTCTCTTGGAGAAGGGGACATGGTCTATTGCCTGAAAAAATGCTAGGGAAGAATCCCCCTGATGGTCAAATTTAAAATGTGAGGCCACTGAGGTGAAAATATCTGGGTCATTTATATCTCTGATATGCTCCAATACTCTGTCCCTCAACCTTCTTTTAGTATTGGACCTGGCAGCCTTTACATGTCATGAGATACACTATGTGTGTTGAATTACAATTAAGATTGTACCTAATTGTATATTGTTTCCCTGTGCTATATGATTGAAAAGAATTCCCTTCTGTAATATGGTCACAGGTGATACATCTAGTGCCTCTACATTTAAAACAGCCTGATCTAGAGGGTAACCAAGTACTTCTTTTAGTTTCAGGTAAAAAAAGAAGGGGATACATAATTTTGAATGCTCTTTGCCTTTCTGGACACAAATTTCACACCACTGGAGATCACCTGTGCTGTTCTGCTTAATTCTGACATACAGCTCTATATAATATTATATACTGTGAACCTGCAACAAACCTTAGTTTGCATCTATGAGTCAATCTTCTACCAGTTTACTCTGAAGCCTGAACATTCCACATTGCTATATTTTTCTCTCATTGAATCCTGCATCTACTCCTATTAACTAACTATAACTCACAGTGAAGCCAGAATATATAGTATACATATGTTGCACACTCCATGAATTCTATAATAACTTCTAGCAACTATGTATCACAGAATATCATCTATCCATGTCCAGGATACTCTTCCCCAGGTCAGGAGTTGGTGTCTTCAAATCCCTACCACTGCCCCGAGGGGCTGTGTCCTGAGCGCATGTACACCGGAACATTACAGAAAGTTAATGCCTAAAAAAGGATTCCGCAGTGGTAGTGGATGCACTGACCCTCGAAGGAAAATAAAAAATTACAACCTATCTCAGACCCAAGCTATCCCTAAAGGAAAAAGAGAAGATTTTCATACTTTTAAAAATTTAAAGACACAGTACTCCCATTCTAGACTATCCTCTACTCATGTTCGTGGTTACCATTTTGGTGAAACTGATCATGAATCTGACTATGAAAATGAAGAGAAAGTATCCATAGATTCAGCAGAAAAAAAATCAGATCTTTAAAGATTTAAAGAGACAGAACCACTTTTCTAGAATTTCATCTATTCCTCATGCTCGTGATTTCCATTTTGATGAAACTGATTCTGAGTCTGACTATGTAACTGAAGAGGATGTATTCATAGAATCAGCAGAAAAAAATCAGATATTTAAAGATTTAAGGAGACAGGACTACTGTTCCAGAATACCATCTACTCCTCCTGTTTGTGATTCCCATCCTGGTGATACTGACTCTGAGTCTGAATATGTCAATGAGGAGGATGATTTCACAGATCCAGCTGAACTGGCATTAGACTGGTATGAGCGCAACTTTAATTCACCACAAAATCAGACAAAACCTCAACCAATTGGCTATAATGACATCCTTGGTAGCTATATTTACAATATAGATGATACAGACAGCTCCCATCATGAACCTCTCATAAAAATACTGATCTTCCAATTTTTGATATTCCCATGGATTCTGTAGATTGGACAGATTCAGAGCTGGAAGAAGAGACATCTGGTTTACAGACTGCTGTTTGGAGAAATGGTCCCCTCAACTACTATGCTGATTTATTACTTCAGAATTATGCATCCAGTGATGAAGAGGATTTCTGTTCTCAACCTGATATAAGGTACTCCAGCCCACAGTGGCACCACCCTAAGAAGCCTCATATTGGGAAGAAATATCCGTTATCTAAGCTCTCTAAAATAATGAAGAAAAAGACAATCTTTCTGCCTACAGAAAATCAGAACTGTAAAGAGGAAACTCAGCCTGAATCTCCTGTTTCAGTTTCTGTTGTGCCAGATCCTCTCTTTCCTCATGATACTCTCAACACCAAGCTGGATGTTTAAGCATTTAATGGTATCTCTTCTCAGACTCTACAATTACAAACACTGCTTTCAACTACTGATTCCTTACATCCCTCCCATGCTGCCTCAATGTCTGTAAACACTGCGCTAGAAGCAAAAGTTCATTTTGTTCCAGATATACAACCTTTCAGTTTACCAGAGATAGTCCCTGGAGACTTTAGCTCTGATATTCAAACTCAAATAAGTATGCCTGCTGAACCCCAGACAACTTCTCAGTCAGAATCTTGTGTCACAATTCCTCCGCATCTACCTGAGAGTGGCATATTTCAGTACACTTCAACTTCTCAAAATTCTTCTGTTACTGCATCTAAGAAATTGTTTTCATTGGGAGATACTTCGCATCAACCTACATTTTCTACTACATCCGTTTCCTGTACAGGAGTTCCTGATACCGAACCCTGTGAGGATAACATTGTACCTAGTTCGCAAGTGGACGTTCTTGATCCTGAAACTTATACTAAATTCTTCAAGAAGATTTCCCAGTGGCCATTCCTGTCCCTGTTTTCCATGATGATACTACTAAACCTGGCATCAAGGTGGACTCTCCTGTTTTTGACCCTGGTATGGGTATTCCTTTGTTTAACCCAGAAATGAGTGTAATAATACTTGATCCTGAAGATAGCCATGCCCTCTGCTCAAAAGCGAGTATGGTTCTTGGCTCTAAAGTGGGTCTTGTAAATTCTTCGTTTGTGAACCCTGAAGAAAGCCTTGCCCTCTGCTCAGAAGAGAGTATGGTTCCTGGCTCTAAAGTGGGTTCTTTTTATTTTTCTATAGTTAAACCTTGCCCTGGCATGGGCATTCCTTCATCCAATCCTACTGAGGATATTCCTGAACCTTGCCCAGATGTGGGTATTCCTTAACCTTTCCCTGGTGAGGACATTCCTTCACTTGATCCTATTGAGGATATTCCTGTACCTTGCCCTAATGTGGGTATTACTGAACCTTGCCCTGGTGTTGGCATTCATATACCTGTTCCAAGTGAGGATACTCTTAAGAAATATGACTTCAAGTTTTGCTCTCATCATTTTCAAGATCTTTTGATACCTGAATTCCATGGCCTTTGCTTTGCCATTTTACTTTTTCAAGAGATCTCCAACCCTCCTTTCTTGATTTCCGATTGGACTCACTACCTCCATACACCTACTGCCAGCTCTCCATATCATTTTTGTTCTCCATCCTTTTGGAATGTGTTGGGTGCCCGGAGGTCGCCTTTAAGGAGGTGGTTCTGTAACATATCCCAGCCTGATATCACTGTTTCTTTAAGACTGCCTTCCCTGCTTCTGACAATCATGCTGGTTTGTTAGTATTTGCATTCAACTTACCTGCCTAATTAATCATTCAGACACCTGATTCCGTCAGCCTCTTTTTAAGTCTTATCAGGCCTAATGTGCATTGCATTAACTTTGAAGTTGTGTTACTGAACAACAGAGGTATGTGACTGATCCTGCATGAATTCTACCAACTTATGCAAGCTTCAGCTTTCCCTATTTCCTCTGCTTAAAATCATCAAATCGCAAGTATCCAAATAATTCCATTTTGTTACCTGGACACTGCTACTTAACAAACTCTGAACTTTATTATAAATCAAGTATACTTTTGGTTATAATCACTCTCTAATTATTACAACAGCATCTTACTCAGAACTTTATAACTATTCTCTGCTACAAGTTGTCATAGCTGAAATATCCTTCTACAAATATGTTAACATATTCAGAACTCTGCATCTATGTGATCAGTTAAAAGCTTTCACGTGATTCTCCAATATATGCACAAACAGTAATTGATGCCTTAAACTTGCAACTTGACTATCACCTGTGCTGCTCTGCTTATTACTGACATACAGCTCTATATAATATTATGTACTGTGAACCTGCAACAAACCTTAGTTTGCATATATATGCACAAACAGTAATTAATGCCTAAAACTTGCAACTTGACTATCACCTGTGCTGCTCTGCTTAATTCTGACATACAGCTCTATATAATATTATATACTGTGAACCTGCAACAAACCTTAGTTGCATCTATGAGTCAATCTTCTACCAGTTTACTCTGAAGCCTGAACATTCCACATTGCTATATTTTTCTCTCATTGAATCCTGCATCTACTCCTATTAACTAACTATAACTCACAGTGAAGCCAGAATATATAGTATACATATGTTGC
This sequence comes from Bombina bombina, assembly GCF_027579735.1. Classification (NCBI taxonomy): domain Eukaryota; kingdom Metazoa; phylum Chordata; class Amphibia; order Anura; family Bombinatoridae; genus Bombina; species Bombina bombina. The sequence goes on along the minus strand of NC_069504.1, from coordinate 140,235,044 downwards.
ACACTCCATGAATTCTATAATAACCTCTAGCAACTATGTATCACAGAATATCATCTATCCACGTCCAGGATACTCTTCCCCGGGTCAGGAGTTGGTGTCTTCAAATCCCTACCACTGCCCCGAGGGGCTGTGTCCTGAGCGCATGTACACCGGAACATTACAGAAAGTTAATGCCTAAAAAAGGATTCCGCAGTGGTAGTGGATGCACTGACCCTCGAAGGAAAATAAAAAATTACAACCTATCTCAGACCCAAGCTATCCCTAAGGAAAAGAGAAGATTTTCATACTTTTAAAAATTTAAAGACACAGTACTCCCATTCTAGACTATCCTCTACTCATGTTCGTGGTTACCATTTTGGTGAAAACTGATCATGAAATCTGACTATGAAAATGAAGAGAATGTAACCATAGATTCAGCAGAAAAAAAATCAGATCTTTAAAGATTTAAAGAGACAGAACAACTTTTCTAGAAATTTCATCTATTCCTCATGTCTGTGAATTCCATCTTGGTGAAACTGATTCAGAATCTGGACTATGAAAATGAAGAGAAAGTATCCATAGATTCAGCAGAAAAAATTCAGATCTTTAAAGATTTAAAGAGACAGAACCACTCTTCTAGAATTTCATCTACTCCTTCATGCTCGTGATTTCCATTTTGATGAAACTGATTCTGAGTCTGACTATGTAACTGAAGAGGATGTATTCATAGAATCAGCAGAAAAAAATCAGATATTTAAAGATTTAAGGAGACAGGACTACTGTTCCAGAATACCATCTACTCCTCCTGTTTGTGATTCCCATCCTGGTGATATGACTCTGAGTCTGAATATGTCAATGAGGAGGATGATTTCACAGATCCAGCTGAACTGGCATTAGACTGGTATGAGCGCAACTTTAATTCACCACAAAATCAGACAAAACCTCAACCAACTTGGCTATAATGACATCCTTGGTAGCTATATTTACAATATAGATGATACAGACAGCTCCCATCATGAACCTCTCATAAAAATACTGATCTTCCAATTTTTGATATTCCCATGGATTCTGTAGATTGGACAGATTCAGAGCTGGAAGAAGAGACATCTGGTTTACAGACTGCTGTTTGGAGAAATGGTCCCCTCAACTACTATGCTGATTTATTACTTCAGAATTATGCATCCAGTGATGAAGAGGATTTCTGTTCTCAACCTGATATAAGGTACTCCAGCCCACAGTGGCACCACCCTAAGAAGCCTCATATTGGGAAGAAATATCCGTTATCTAAGCTCTCTAAAATAATGAAGAAAAAGACAATCTTTCTGCCTACAGAAAATCAGAACTGTAAAGAGGAAAACTCAGCCTGATCTCCTGTTTCAGTTTCTGTTGTGCCAGATCCTCTCTTTCCTCATGATACTCTCAACACCAAGCTGGATGTTGTCTCTAATCGCCATCAGACTGTTTTTTAAGCATTTAATGGTATCTCTTCTCAGACTCTACAATTACAAACACTGCTTTCAACTACTGATTCCTTACATCCCTCCCATGCTGCCTCAATGTCTGTAAACACTGCGCTAGAAGCAAAAGTTCATTTTGTTCCAGATATACAACCTTTCAGTTTACCAGAGATAGTCCCTGGTGACTTTAGCTCTGATATTCAAACTCAAATAAGTATGCCTGCTGAACCCCAGACAACTTCTCAGTCAGAATCTTGTGTCACAATTCCTCCGCATCTACCTGAGAGTGGCATATTTCAGTACACTTCAACTTCTCAAAATTCTTCTGTTACTGCATCTAAGAAATTGTTTTCATTGGGAGATACTTCGCATCAACCTACATTTTCTACTACATCCGTTTCCTGTACAGGAGTTTCCTGATACCGAACCCTGTGAGGATAACATTGTACCTAGTTCGCAAGTGGACGTTCTTGATCCTGAAACTTATACTAAATTCTTCAAGAAGATTTCCAGTGGCCATTCCTGTCCCTGTTTTCCATGATGATACTACTAAAACCTGGCATCAAGGTGGACTCTCCTGTTTTTTGACCCTGGTATGGGTATTCCTTTGTTTAACCCAGAAATGAGTGTAATAATACTTGATCCTGAAGATAGCCATGCCCTCTGCTCAAAAGCGAGTATGGTTCTTGGCTCTAAAGTGGGTCTTGTAAATTCTTCGTTTGTGAACCCTGAAGAAAGCCTTGCCCTCTGCTCAGAAGAGAGTATGGTTCCTGGCTCTAAAGTGGGTTCTTTTTATTTTTCTATAGTTTAAACCTTGCCCTGGCGATGGGCATTCCTTCATCCAATCCTACTGAGGATATTCCTGAACCTTGCCCAGATGTGGGTATTCCTTAACCTTTCCCTGGTGAGGACATTCCTTCACTTGATCCTATTGAGGATATTCCTGTACCTTGCCCTAATGTGGGTATTACTGAACCTTGCCCTGGTGTTGGCATTCATATACCTGTTCCAAGTGAGGATACTCTTAAGAAATATGACTTCAAGTTTTGCTCTCTCATCATTTTCAAGATCTTTTGATACCTGAATTCCCATGGCCTTTGCTTTGCCATTTTACTTTTTCAAGAGATCTCCAACCCTCCTTTCTTGATTTCCGATTGGACTCACTACCTCCATACACCTACCTGCCAGCTCTCCATATCATTTTTGTTCTCCATCCTTTTGGAATGTGTTGGGTGCCCGGAGGTCGCCTTTAAGGAGGTGGTTCTGTAACATATCCCAGCCTGATATCACTGTTTCTTTAAGACTGCCTTCCCTGCTTCTGACAATCATGCTGGTTTGTTAGTATTTGCATTCAACTTACCTGCCTAATTAATCATTCAGACCACCTGATTCCGTCAGCCTCTTTTTAAGTCTTATCAGGCCTAATGTGCATTGCATTAACTTTGAAGTTGTGTTACTGAACAACAGAGGTATGTGACTGATCCTGCATGGAATTCTACCAACTTATGCAAGCTTCAGCTTTCCCTATTTCCTCTGCTTAAAATCATCAAATCGCAAGTATCCAAATAATTCCATTTTGTTACCTGGACACTGCTACTTAACAAACTCTGAACTTTATTATAAATCAAGTATACTTTTGGTTATCATCACTCTCTAATTATTACATCAGCATCTTACTCAGAACTTATAACTATTCTCTGCTACAAGTTGTCATAGCTGAAATATCCTTCTACAAATATGTTAACATATTCAGAACTCTGCATCTATGTGATCAGTTAAAAGCTTTCACGTGATTCTCCAATATATGCACAAACAGTAATTGATGCCTTAAACTTGCAACTTGACTATCACCTGTGCTGCTCTGCTTATTACTGACATACAGCTCTATATAATATTATGTACTGTGAACCTGCAACAAACCTTAGTTTGCATATATATGCACAAACAGTAATTAATGCCTAAAACTTGCAACTTGACTATCACCTGTGCTGCTCTGCTTAATTCTGACATACAGCTCTATATAATATTATATACTGTGAACCTGCAACAAACCTTAGTTTGCATCTATGAGTCAATCTTCTACCAGTTTACTCTGAAGCCTGAACATTCCACATTGCTATATTTTTCTCTCATTGAATCCTGCATCTACTCCTATTAACTAACTATAACTCACAGTGAAGCCAGAATATATAGTATACATATGTTGCACACTCCATGAATTCTATAATAACCTCTAGCAACTATGTATCACAGAATATCATCTATCCACGTCCAGGATACTCTTCCCCGGGTCAGGAGTTGGTGTCTTCAAATCCCTACCACTGCCCCGAGGGGCTGTGTCCTGAGCGCATGTACACCGGAACATTACAGAAAGTTAATGCCTAAAAAAGGATTCCGCAGTGGTAGTGGATGCACTGACCCTCGAAGGAAAATAAAAAATTACAAACCTATCTCAGACCCAAGCTATCCCTAAAGGAAAAAGAGAAAGATTTTCATACTTTTAAAAATTTAAAGACACAGTACTCCCATTCTAGACTATCCTCTACTCATGTTCGTGGTTACCATTTTGGTTTGAAACTGATCATGAATCTGACTATGAAAATGAAGAGAATGTAACCATAGATTCAGCAGAAAAAAAATCAGATCTTTAAAGATTTAAGAGACAGAACAACTTTTCTAGAATTTCATCTATTCCTCATGTCTGTGAATTCCCATCTTGGTGAAACTGATTCAGAATCTGACTATGAAAATGAAGAGAAAGTATCCATAGATTCAGCAGAAAAAATTCAGATCTTTAAAGATTTAAAGAGACAGAACCACTCTTCTAGAATTTCATCTACTCCTCATGCTCGTGATTTCCATTTTGATGAAACTGATTCTGAGTCTGACTATGTAACTGAAGAGGATGTATTCATAGAATCAGCAGGAAAAAAATCAGATATTAAAGATTTAAGGAGACAGGACTACTGTTCCAGAATACCATCTACTCCTCCTGTTTGTGATTCCATCCTGGTGATACTGACTCTGAGTCTGAATATGTCAATGAGGAGGATGACTTCACAGATCCAGCTGAACTGGCATTAGACTGGTATGAGCGCAACTTTAATTCTCCCCAAAATCAGACAAAACCTCAACCAATTGGCTATAATGACATCCTTGGTAGCTATATTTACAATATAGATGATACAGACAGCTCCCATCATGAACCTCTCATAAAAATACTGATCTTCCAATTTCTGATATTCCCATGGATTCTGTAGATTGGACAGATTCAGAGCTGGAAGAAGAGACATTTGGTTTACAGACTGCTGTTTGGAGAAATGGTCCCCTCAACTACTATGCTGATTTATTACTTCAGAATTATGCATCCAGTGATGAAGAGGATTTCTGTTCTCAACCTGATATAAGGTACTCCAGCCCACAGTGGCACCACCCTAAGAAGCCTCATATTGGGAAGAAATATCAGTTATCTAAGCTCTCTAAAATAATGAAGAAAAAGACAATCTTTCTGCCTACAGAAAATCAGAACTGTAAAGAGGAAACTCAGCCTGAATCTCCTGTTTCAGTTTCTGTTGTGCCAGATCCTCTCTTTCCTCAGGATACTCTCAACACCAAGCTGGATGTTGTCTCTAGTCGCCATCAGACTGTTTTTTAAAGCATTTAATGGTATCTCTTCTCAGACTCTACGATTACAAACACTGCTTTCAAACTACTGATTCCTTACATCCCCCCCATGCTGCCTCAATGTCTGTAACCCTGCGCTAGAAGCAAAGTTCATTTTGTTTCCAGATATACAACCTTTCAGTTTTCCAGAGATAGTCCCTGGAGACTTTAGCTCTGATATTCAAACTCAAATAAGTATGCCTGCTGAACCCCAGACAACTTCTCAGTCAGAATCTTGTGTCACAATTCCTCCGCATCTACCTGAGAGTGGCATATTTTCAGTACACTTCAACTTCTCAAATTCTTCTGTTACTGCATCTAAGAAATTGTTTTCGTTGGGAGATACTTCGCATCAACCTAAAATTTCTACTACATCCGTTTCCTGTACAGGAGTTCCTGATACCGAACCCTGCTGAGGATAACATTGTACCTAGTTCGCAAGTGGACGTTCTTGATCCTGAAACTTATACTAAATTCTTCAAGAAGATTCCCCAGTGGCCATTCCTGTCCCTGTTTTCCATGATGATACTACTAAACCTGGCATCAAGGTGGACTCTCCTGTTTTTGACCCTGGTATGGGTATTCCTTTGTTTAACCCAGAAATGGGTGTAATAATACTTGATCCTGAAGATAGCCATGCCTCTGCTCAAAAGCGAGTATGGTTCTTGGCTCTAAGTGGGTCTTGTAAATTCTTCGTTTGTGAACCCTGAAGAAAGCCTTGCCCTCTGCTCAGAAGAGAGTATGGGTTCCTGGCTCTAAAGTGGGTTCTTTTTCTTTTTCTATAGTTGAACCTTGCCCTGGCATGGGCATTCCTTAATCCAATCCTACTGAGGATATTCCTGAACCTTGCCCAGATGTGGGTATTCCTTAACCTTTGCCTGGTGAGGACATTCCTTCACTTGATCCTATTGAGGATATTCCTGTACCTTGCCCTAATGTGGGTATTACTGAACCTTGCCCTGGTGTCGGCATTCATATACCTGTTCCAAGTGAGGATACTCTTAAGAAATATGACTTCAAGTTTTGCTCTCATCATTTTCAAGATCTTTTAACCTGAATTCCATGGCCTTTGCTTTGCCATTTTACTTTTTCAAGAGATCTCCAACCCTCCTTTCTTGATTTCCGATTGGACTCACTACCTCCATACACCTACTGCCAGCTCTCCATATCATTTTTGTTCTCTCTCCTTTTGGATTGTTTTGGGTGCCCGGAGGTCGCCTTTAAGGAGGGGGTTCTGTAACATATCCCAGCCTGATATCACTGTTTCTTTAAGACTGCCTTCCCTGCTTCTGACAATCATGCTGGTTTGTTAGTATTTGCATTCAACTACCTGCCTAATTAATCATTCATACACCTGATTCCGGTCAGCCTCTTTTTAAGTCTTACCAGGCCTAATGTGCATTGCATTAACTTTGAAGTTGTGTTACTGAACAACAGAGGTATGTGGCTGATCCTGCATGAATTCTACCAACTTATTCAAGCTTCAGCTTTCCACTATTTCCTCTGCTTAAAATCATCAAATCGCAAGTATCCAATAATTCCATTTTGTTACCTGGACACTGCTACTTAACAAACTCTGAACTTTATTATAAATCAAGTATACTTTTGGTTATCATCACTCTCTAATTATTACATCAGCATCTTACTCAGAACTTTATAACTATTTCTCTGCTACAAGTTGTCATAGCTGAAATATCCTTCTACAAATATGTCAACATATTCAGAACTCTGCATCTATGTGATCAGTTAAAAGCTTTCATGTGATTCTCCATATATGCACAAACAGTAATTGATGCCCTTAAACTTGCAACTTGACTATCACCTGTGCTGCTCTGCTTATTACTGACATACAGCTCTATATAATATTATGTACTGTGAACCTGCAACAAACCTTAGTTTGCATATATATGCACAAAACAGTAATTAATGCCTAAAACTTGCAACTTGACTATCACCTGTGCTGCTCTGCTTAATTCTGACATACAGCTCTATGTAATATTATATACTGTGAACCTGCAACAAACCTTAGTTTGCATCTATGAGTCAATCTTTCACCAGTTTACTCTGAAGCCTGAACATCCACATTGAATCCTGCAGCTACTCCTATTAACTAACTATAACTCACAGTGAAGCCAGAATATATTGTATACATATGTTGCACACTCCATGAATTCTATAATAACTTCTAGCAACTATGAATCACAGAATATCATCTATCCACGTCCAGGATACTCTTCCCCGGGTCAGGGGTTGGTGTCTTCAAATCCCTACCACTGCCCCGACGATCTGTGTCCTGAGCGCATGTACACCGGAACATTACAGGAGTAGGGAAATTGGGCGGTATTTGGATGGGAAGGTTGGATCAAGAGAAGGTTTGTTGAGGATAGGTGTGACCAGTGCATGTTTCAGAGATGACGGAAATATACCAGGGCTGAGGGAGAGGTTGAAAATGTGTGTGAGTATAGGGGTAAGGGTAGAAGAGAGAGGAGAAGCTGTGAGAGGATAGGGTCAAGGGGACAGGTAATAAGGTGAGAGTGCAGTATAAGTGCCTACACTTCTTCCTTAGTAACAGGGGAGAAAGAGCTAAATTTATGGCTATGTGGGTTGTGGTTGATTGCGAGCGTTTTGAGGGGTTAAGAGAATGGAAGTATGTTGAGAGCTGATTTCATTCTGATGGAGTCAATTTTGTTATTGAAGTGGCTGGCAAAAGATTGAGCTGACAGAGAAGTTGTATTAGGGGGTGGGTGGAGAAGAGTATTGAAAGTGGGAGAACAGACATTTTGGGTTTGAAGAAAGAGTAGAGATAAGAGTAGATAAGTATTGTTGCTTATAGAGATTAAGGACAGAATAGTAGGAGTTCAAAATAAACTTGTAATGAAGGTTGTTACCATTAACTTTAATACTACTTTTACATTAAGAACTTTATTCTAATTTTACATGTATTAATCTCAATTTATCACTGGCTAGATACAAAGGTACACATTTAAAATAAATAATAAGCTAATTAATATTGCAGGTGTCTCTGCTAGTGAGTTTACTGCCAAGAAACTGTAAGCAAGTAAACTTTTCTTATAACCTTTTAACTTGGTAATAAGGATTTAACATATATGTAAATATTACTAATTGAAGACCAAAAATCCAGGTCACCAGTTATTATTTATGGCTTAGTCATCATTGTTAATCCACAGATACATTTAGCAAACACACACCCATAAATAAATGTCTGATTTGCTTGGCTTATTTTAAATTAAATTAAAGAAAAATAATAATACTTGTTATTTATACTGAGCAATAGAATTACAACCTCAATTCCGAAAACGTTGGGACAGTATGAAAAACGCAAAAAAACAAACAAAAAGAGTAATTTGAAAATTCAATTCACCCTGTACTATATTAAAAACACATTATTAACACATTATTTGATGTTTTACTTTGTGAATTTAATGTATTTTTGAAAATATACACTAATTTCTAATCTTATGACTGCAAAACTTTCTAAAAAAGTTTGAACAGGGGCAATTTAGGACTAATAGTGATGTGACAAGTTGAAATAAGAATGTGATGTGAAATATGTGAGGCAATCGTGTAAACATAGTATATAAGGAGCCTACAAAATTGGCCTAGTCATTCAAGAGCAAGTATGGGTTGAAGCTCGCCAATCTGCCAACAGATGCCTCAACAAATAATCCAATAATCCAACACTTTGAAAACAACATCGGTAGGATTTTGGGCATTTCACCTTCTACAGTGCACAATATAATTAAAAGATTCAAGAAATCGGGTCAAATCTCAGTGCGTAAAGGGCAAGGTCGAAAAACACTTCTGAAATCACGTGATCTCTGATCCCTCAGACGTCACTATCTCAAAAACCATTAAAATAGTGGAAATAGATATGGTGGACTATTGCCATCTATCATATGATAATATTACAACATTGAATCCAAGGTAACTTTCTATGAAATCTGCAAACAAAAGTGCCTTTTAAACACCCAACACCAAGCTGGTTCTAGTCAAGGAAAATAATATTTTGGTCATAGAAATGTTTACCATAAAACTTAATATTTTTGACTACAGTAATGTTTTATGCTGACTTTACCTCACACCTGCCCCAAAAAATATAATATTATTTCCTGATTTCATTTAAAAGGGTAATCTTTCTATTTATTCTACTAAGCTTCAGTCAAAACAGTAACCCTAATGTTAAAATTTCACCATAAACCTAAATTTTAACCATAACCTTACAGTACTTAACCCAAATCTTAATTCTAAACCTTATCTGTAAAGGTAACTACAATCCCCAATCCATTCTTATTGAAACTATTGTAACTTGGTTAAAACCAATTCAATTAATGTTGACAATACTATAGTATAGATCCCCTATGAGACCCGAACAATTAGAAATTATATTTATTTTCTTTCACTATCTACATCAGTCAATGTATTTGTAAGAGCAGTTACATTTCATTGCCTACACAAATATAAAACAAATGTTGGACACAGTGGTATTAGGAAAAAAAATGGAAAGCGACCCCATGACATTTTTTTCACTCCCATTTAGATAACATACCTTAATGGTATTGTCTCAATCTAGTGAGTGAATCCATTTTTTCTTTAATAAAATTGATTTTTAGTATAATTGATCCCATGGCAACCTATTTGTTTGGTGTTATTATTGATTTGGATCTATATAAGATATATTCTCTCTCTACATGCCTGCAAGACAAATCTTACTATGTAATAGAACATTCATTCAAACATAATGTCAATAAAAGAAAGACTAATGATCATAGCCATCATGAATTGTAAAAAAGGACAAATGTTTCAAGCAGGTCAGAGTTGATTTGCATTTAGTTGACATTTGGGTAATTCAACCAAAAATAAAGATTGCTTATAGAAGATTCTCTGTCTATCTATTAGGAATGTCCTTAAATTGTGTTACCCTGTTACTGCAGATTATAATACTGATTACTTACATTCATTCGCCTATATTTTTATAAAACATGTGAAAATATTACACATACCTATCCAGTGTCAACATTAAATTCTCATGTGAAGCTAATTTACAATAGGACATTTTACATAACCAATCCTTTGAATGGAAAGGCTTTGTTAGGTTGATTGCAAAATGTCCCTCAGGATAAAAACTGACACTCTGTATCACCATATGTTCTTACATTGTTCTTCGGGGATTAAGCACTGTACTGAAACATAGTCCCCAATCAGTGGTAAACTATGAAACATCATGTTATTTACAAGGATAACAGCAAGAGTTTGGCAGGTATTCAACACAAGCATATGTGCAACAGAGAGGGTCTAGCACCTTGCGTTAAAACCTCATTTTTAGTTTTGAGTGAAACATAAAAAAATAATCTCCACTCTTAGATGCACAAAGTATAGAATCGATTTAGTACTTGTATAACACATATTACCAAAACAAATATCTATTCATAAATCTGTTTTACAAGGTACTGATAAAGAATTTCTAGCCAGCATAACAAAACCTACACCCAATATATAATTAATAAAAAAAGAAGGGAGAGAGAAATCAGGATTATCCAATGTTCTAACAACTTTGTGCTAATGTAAACATTTTCTTTTACTAAGACCAGTTTAAATTGTTTATTTAATTAATGTCACTGTATATCAGTACAATCATTATTATTGTATTCCAAATGTGTAACAGACCTTCAAAGTTATAATAATTTTTGATTTCACATGGAATTCAATGTGTAAATGTTATTTAATTATTGTTAAAGCATTTACATTTTTATGATTTACTTAATTGTCATAGAATTTACATAAATATTTATTGAATTAAAAAAAAAACCTTCTCTAATTCTATTTATTGCCTTAATATTTATTTATTTAAACCAATTAAGCTTAAGTAAATTACTAAAGTTCTCTATACATGTAAATAAATGCAACATTAGTAAACTCAGTTTTATTTATTTATTTATTAGTATATTTCCCAAAAAACTTAGATTATACCCTCAAATGTCAAGAAAAGGGTAGAAAGCGCTAAAGATATATAATAGAGTAAAATAATACTTTAAAACTATTTATTATACTAAAGAAAAACAGAGCCAATCGGCCGGTATGTCATCCAATGAACCACTTTGCATTAAAGGGACACTGAACAAAATTTTAAGCAACTTTCTATTTTTACTCCTATTATCAAATTTTCTTCATTTTCAGTGTCGATCCTCTTCATCAGATGGTATGGCACCATACCACCTGTTGAAGATGATATTTCCTTGACACGCGTAGTGGTTAGCTGGAGGACATACTGGTTGACTCTGTGTTATGGATTGTAGCTTGCTGACTATAGCTGAGAGACTTTTCCCGCAAAGCTTAACCAGTGCAAGTATTATTCGATTTTTATTGTAATAACCATTTCCTAATGATGTTTATTACTTTTTTTACAATTTTTTTATTTTTATTTTGTATAATAAATATTTTTAAAGTATTATTTTTTTATAAAATATTGATATTATATATCTTTAGAACTGTCTCACCCTATCTTAACATTTGATGGTATTATCTAACGTATTATTTTATCTAACGTATTCACTGATGAAACAGTGTGTAACACTGAGAAACGCGTTGCTGTTGATTTTATTGTGGAATAAATTTTATCTTACTTTTTAACTCTCTATCTGCTGCATCATTGTTTTTTTGGCCTAGGCCAAATATATCAATTTACAACCTATTTGGAGCTCCTGGATCTTTGGTGTGAGCAATGTGATACTGACCTGCTCCTATTACACCACTTTTGGGCTTCCCTGGACTCTCCCTGGCTAGACGAGAAATTCCATCTGGCGACACCTTCCTACTGAGGTCTACCGGACGACGTGTGGTTCTGGACTGCGAATACTGCACATTTGTGCCTTATACTGTGTGAGTAGGATTCTTTGTTTCCTATTGTTGCCTTTACCTATATTTTATGATCTGCACTATGTGGCGCCCTCTATCCATTCCTTCCTAGATTTGTCATCCGTGTTGAGGCATAACACCCTGGAGGAGCGGCCTACACTTTCTTGGAATACTGCTGTTCATCTGTCAGCTTCTGGAACTACTAATTGCGTATTGCAGGACTTTGCATCAGAACATATACACTGGACTATACAGTTTGTATATATGCATATATTATTTTCTCCGCTTTAGTATTGTTGCTATAATAATATTTTTACAGTTTACTGTTGTTGTTATTTGCTATATTGAATAATTCAATTTTTACAGCACATATATCAATAATTTTTGCTAATCTTGTAATATTAAATCTTATAAGTGCTCTAGTGACGCTGTTATCACTTAAGCACTAGTTGTTGTTATTGGACAGATTGAGTTGGAGGTAGTGTGAAGACATCCAAGAAGAAATTGCAGAGAGGCAGTCAGAAATCTGGTTCAGTAAAGAGGGAGATATATCAGGAGAGGAAATATAGATTTGGGTATCATCAGCAAATAAGTGGCACTGGAATCTAAAGGGGGCTATAAGTTTTCCAAGGCAGGATGTATAGAGAGAGAAAAGCAAGGGGCCCAAGACAGAGCCTTGCGGTACTCCAACTGAGAGAGACATAGGATCACAAAATATGGTGTTAAAGGAAACTGAAAACAAGCAGTTTGAGAGATATGAGGCAAACCAGGTGAGGGCTGTATCTCGGATGCCAAATGAATGTAGTATTTTTTTTATAATTTTTATTTTTATTGAGATAAACAAAAACAAACAGCTGTTTTGCTCACAGAACAGAAAATTAACAAAACACAAATTTTTCTGTAAATTTCAACATGAAGGGTACAATTCTAGGTGAGCAAGTCTGACACTTCCCTCGATTTTTCTTTGTTTTCTTCCCCCATTCCTCAGTTAAACAGTAGAGGCCTATTCAGGGCCATAATGAAACCATCTAAGTTGGGGGTTCTGAATGAAGATAGGTCCCTAATGGACCCATCTTCACCACTTACCCTCCTATGTCACATGGACCTCGGGTAGGTCAAGGAACAAATAATAAAACCCTGTGGGGTGCAGGAGGGCACATGTATCTATAATTCAACATTCACAGTGGAAGAGCTCAGCAACAAGTTACTGAACAGGGCAGAGACTACTCAACTCTGCCAAATAAACAGAGCTTGGCAAAGGGAAAGCAATCATAAATCAGTATAGGTGGATAGCTGCGCAATTTGTTTGTATGCTAAGCAAAGGGCTGAACAAATACTAGTACTAAACATGATAGGGTTCAGGAATCTGTAGTTATGCTCTAGACGTCCTAGGGCTGCTCTTGTCAACTAATAATAGAGAAAAGAAATAAATAAATAAATTACCAAATGGAAGGGATTACCCAGACCTCACGTTTCTATAAACAGCTGTGTACATGCTAAATCTAACTATTGCGGGCATCAGGGCATCCATGTTACTCTTCTTACTAGTCCAAATAGGTCTGAACATCACTAATATGGATATGGTAGGCCCGCAGAACATTATATACAGTTTTATATCGCTTAAACAATTGAACTGGTTAACATATAAGCATAAATATTTAGATTCTGCTATATTATGCACGCTAGTATACAAGGCATGCTGTCTAACAAACAATAATTAAGAACCCACTAGTGAACCCTTCCATCTAAGATAGCTTTAGGGTATGATAATAGGTAAGCCACAGTAGATGAACTGGGTACATAAAACATAGGCAATTTCTTTGAAATAAATACAAGCATGCAATAGATTTGCAGACATACAGTCTCCATTGATCTGGCGGTAAGATGAGGGGCTCAGCACTGCGTCCAACCACACGGAAATGAAAAAATTAGTAAGAGAGCCTCAGTAAAAAGGCTACTGTGCAGCAAGCAGTGTAGATAGGACCCCAGTACCGCGCACCACACATCTTAAAATAAAACTCTCAGACTCATCCTACTCCGGTTTTAGCTAAACCCATTGCATACAAGTCATCCAAGCAGACCCCTGAGGATGGGGCTCTCATGTAGTTTTGTGCACGTAACAGATCAGCGTAGGTTGACTGATATGGTATATCCAGTAGTCTTTTAGTCCCAGACGTTCCTGGTCCCCTAAGTCTGCTTTGTCTTTTAAGCATCAGAGACCTCTTGTGTATAAGTCTCTTTGTGGACCTCCGGTAGGTCAGTTGCTGTGGTGGTTGCTTTGTAACTACGGTATCAGAAGGCCTCCGCGCTACGAAGATCACTTCCATGTGCGCTCGGCTGCTACTTAGCTTACTTTGAATGTGCCGCCTTTTCGCCTCAATCGTTCTGTTAGGTAAGACTGCAGCTGTGACATGGGAGGTAGCGTCTTCGGTATCACAGTGCTTGTCTTGCATTGGTTCTGTGCATCTCTGACCTTTAAGAATTAGCTTGATGTGTTGCTCTAGCTTGCTGTAGTGAGACCGCAGTAGCTCCGCCAGTGCGTCCCACGTCAGGCTATAGGTCCGGGCCATAGCTATCAGATAGGCTTAGAAGGCGGTTCACGGAAAATGATGGCCAAGTATGCAATATGAGCTTCCCTTTTCGCTCTGTGCACGGCCCCTTAACCCAGGTGGCCGGAGGGGGGGACGTCAGGCTCATGCGAGTAGGCCGCAGCCTTCTGAGTCTTGAGATAGAAGGACTTTTAATGTGGCTAAAGATGTGCTCCTGTTGCTCCCCTCAAGCTCATACTTCTTATAGGAGAGATCAATGCTGTATCTAAAGTCCATAGACAGTAAAAATCAGTCCATCGCAAATTTCTTAAGGAGCTGTAAATTGTGCGTCCATCCATGTTGGTTGCTTGGCCACGCCCCGAATGTAGTATTTTTAGGAGGAGAGGATGGTTAACTGTGTCAAAAGCTGTGGAAAGATCAAAAATAATTAGTAACGAGTAATGGCCTTTTGCTTTAGATGATAACAGGTCATTTGTTACTTTAGCAAGAGCGGTTTCTGTTGAGTGTTTAGGGAGAAAACCAGATTGTAGTGGATCAAGTAAGGAGTTAGTTGCGAGAAATTGAGTTAGCCAATTATAGACTAGTTGTTCCAATAATTTTGAAGCAAAGGGAAGTAAGGAGACTGGTTGATAGTTAGAAGACATGGAGGGGTCAAGCAAGGGCTTTTTTAGGATTGGTATGATTGACGCATGCTTGAATGTGTCAGGAAATGTGCCAGCGGTGAGAGATTGGTTAAAGAGATGAGTTAGGGTAGGGGTTAGTGAAGCAGAGAGAGAGGGAATAAGTCATGAAGGAATAGAGTCAAGTGGGCAGGTTGTGAGATGAGCCAAGGATAGGAGTAAAGAGAATTCTTCCTCTGTTACAGGAGGGAAGTTGAATAGAGTTTTGTTAAAAGAAGGGGTGGGTAGGATTGCTGGGTTTGAGGGGTGTAAGGTGCAGATCTCTTTTCTAATGGTGTCAATTTTATTTTTGAAGTGATCAGCAATAATTTAAGCAGTGAGGTTGGTAGTGGGTGGGGGTGCAGGAGTATGTAGAAGGGAGTTAAAGGTTGAGAACAGCTTTCTGGGGTTGGATGCGTGAGAGAGGAGAAATAGACTTGTTTGGCCAGGCTGAGCGCAGAGTTGTAGGACTTAAGGGTGAATTTATAATGCTGGAAATCATCACAGGTGCATGATTTCCTCCACTGCCATTAAGCAGCCCATGAGCATCACTGAAGATATCTGGTCTGTTTGGTGTGCCACGGTTGCCGTTGAGTGATTGATGTACGTCGAAGAGTGGAGGGTGCAGTTTTGTGAAGTGTTGATATTAGTGCCGAATTATACTGTAGAGTCACGAGGTTTAGACAAGAGAGAGATGAAATGTCAGAGAGCAGAGGACTCAGTTGATTGGAAAAGTCTGTGAGATCCAAGTCATTTAAATTCCTGTAAGGTAGCAGTTTTTTGGGGGCTTGCAAAGATGTAGATAGAAAGTTAGTAGATGGTGGTCAGAGAGAGGAAAGGAGAAGTTAAGGGAGTTGAAAACAGCACAGAGATTAGTGAAGATCAGGTCTATGGAGTTGCCTTCACAGTGTGTTGGAGATGTTGTCCACTGGGACAGGCCTCTAAAGAGGTGGTAAGGGATAGAAGTTTAGAGGCAGCAGGCATGTGTAAGGATTCCAGGCCACCTTTTCACTCTCTCCTTGTTACTGAACATCCTACCTGTTCTTAAGTCGTCACCTGACTGCAAACAGGTGCTTAGTAATTAAACTAGAATGCAGCTAGCAGCAACACTGCAAACTCGCTCTTGAGATTACCTTTAAGCCTATGTTTGGATTACAAATAAGACCTTCATCCTAACTGTGTTTCTCATCATACTGAACAGTGGATTACAATAACTGAGTACTTTCTTTCTCTAAAGGAATTAAACCTTGTTTTCATCAAGTAACTTTCTCTTTCAATACAAGCTATTCACAGCTCTCCCTAAAACCAGCATTCAGATCTTGATCACAGCCGCCACCACATCAGGAAACTGAACTCTCTCCTTTCAGTTCAAGATCAATTACACAGAGTTGCTGATACTCGCTAAATATCCATTGTAGCCGTTAACCGGCACCGGAGCCTCAGCTAACAAGCCGCTGTCAATCATCCTCTGTTCCGCCTCCTCCATCGCATCAACGGATTTCCACAGCGCAAGCCGCTGTCAATCAGTACCTGCGTTCCTCCCTCTGCTGCACGTAACTCCGCTCTATAGCGGTCACGGATTCCAGCCACTCTGTTGGAGAGACAGGTTCCCTGCATACCAGCGGTATTGATTGAGTCTCCTCTCCACCATCACTGTGTGACAGCTGATTCCTCTGTGTGTTAACAGAATAACTCTCAGGCAGCATTTACATATCGATCCTGAGTATTGCACTCCGGGTTCCTATACTGAGAATTATTGCATCTTATTTGATTTGAACTGTCTTCCTTATATGACTCCACTTGTGTCAAGTTAAATACAGCTGACCTCTTTTCATTATTTGATTACATACTTAGAAGGAGACCTATATCCTACCTTCTATTCTTAAACAAGATTAACCCTATTTCACCTATCATAAACAGTCTATGCTGTTAATAGCCTGTATACACTGGTGATACATTTCTATTCTACTTTAAGTCTGCAAGTGCGATCTTATTCCCTAACCTGTAAGGTTTCTGTCTGCTTGACGTTACAGAATTACTAAGCCTCCATGGATCCAGCAGACTTGCCAAATATCGTATACAACCTTTCCCACAGGGTGGATGAGCTCACTCAGGCTATGAGGGAGTTAAAGACTGAAAATGATAAACTAAAGAAAGTTATTCAGGATATCACAGCTTCAAAACCTCATACATCTGATTCTTCAATTGAACCTTTTATTTCCTCTCCTGAACCTTTCTATGGGGATAGAGCTTTATATAGGCAGTATAGAAATGCCTGCCTTCTGACTTTCACTCTAAAACCTGTCACCTATCCAAATGATAGAGTGAAGGTTCTAACTATGATCTCCTATCTGCGAGCAGAACCCCGTAAACGGGCTGATACCCTCTTTGAAACTAACAGTTCGATTCTCTCCTCCCTGCAATCATTTCTTGCTGTTATGGATGAGCTGTACTCCGACTCGAATGTACAGCTCACTGCGGAGACAAAACTCTGAAAGCTAAAACAAGGTAACAGGCCTGTGGAATCTTACATCACTGATTTTAAGCAATATGCAACCGATAGCCAATGGAACACCGTTGCATTAAAAAATCAATTTCGCCTAGGCCTGGCGGAGCAAGTCAAAGATGAATTAGCTCGCACTGAGCTCCCAGATACCTTGGAAGGTCTCATCAGACTTTCTATGCAGCTTGATAGTCGTCTCAGAGAAAGAAAATCTGAACGCCAATACGTTGAACCTAATTCTAGAAGACCTGCCATGTTGAACCATGGTCCTGTTCATCCTACTTCAAGTAAAGCTGAACCTATTGACATAGGTGTATTCAGAGGCCCACTATCTTCGGAGGAAAGATTCCGGAGAAAGTCCCGTGGCTTATGCATGTACTGTGGTTCACCCTCCCACTCAATCCGTGACTGTACTTCACTACACAAGAACAAAAACAGTAAGTCACATTCTTGCTTAAGCTCACTGATATTGCGTGATTCTCCAGTTCACTGTCTTTTACCTCTCTCTTTGCAGTGGGACAACCGTCATACGAAGATAGAGGCAATAATTGACACTGGAGCACAAGAAAATTACATTGATGCTTCCATTGTATTGAAAAATAAAATTCCACTCTGCAAAAAATTGTCTCCTGTTTCTATTAAAGTTGTTGATGGTTCTGATATTTCATCTGGTCCTATCACGCATCATACCATTCCTATTCTTGTCACTACGATTGGGTTACATCAAGAATACATCACTTTTGATGTAATCACATCACCTCTCTTCCCTATTGTCCTTGGCTTACGTTGGCTCCAGTTACATGAACCACACATCACATGGAGTTCTTTACGAGTGCATTTTGATTCACCTTATTGCAAGCAGACCTGTTTTCAACATGGTTCATTACTTCTCTTATCCGAAACTCCTCAAATACCCGAAGTCTACTTGGAATTCTCTGATGTGTTCAGCAAGAAGGAAGCAGAGACACTTCCCCCACATCGCCCTTATGACTGCCCTATCGATATAAAACCAGGCTTGTCTCCACCATTTGGTCGTCTCTATCCATTGTCAGAACCAGAACTTGTCCACCTGAAGACCTATCTGGATGATAATCTAAAAAAGGGTTTTATTCGTCCTTCTGTTTTTTCTGCTGCCTCTGGATTTTTCTTTGTTAGAAATAAGGATCAATCTTTACGCCCTATTATCGATTTTAGTGAACTAAATAAGATTACCGTCAAGAACCGATATCCGTTGCCACTCATCCCTGAATTGATTGAGAGATTGCAACATGCAACGATTTTCACGAAACTGGATCTAAGAGGGGCTTACAACCTTGTCAGAATCAGTGAGGGCGACGAGTGGTTAACCGCTTTTCGAACCCGTTACGGTCTATTTGAATATCTGGTTATGCCATTTGGTCTCACTAACGCGCCTGCAACGTTCCAGTACTTCGTGAATGACATCTTCCATGATTTACTTGACGTTTGCGTCATAGTGTACCTGGATGACATACTCATCTACTCCAACAATATAGATGAACATATTAAACATGTGAGATGGATTCTCTCCCGTCTCCAAGTTCATCGGCTCTATGCTAAATTGGAGAAATGTGTCTTCCATACCTCGGAGATTGAGTTTCTCGGTTACTCCATTGGACCTGAAGGCATCAAGATGCAAGAGAACAAAGTTGACTCCGTGAAATCCTGGCCACAACCTACTAACAGGAAGGATTTGCAACGTTTCCTTGGATTCAGCAATTACTATAGAAAGTTTATTAGGAACTTCTCACATAAGGTTAAACCTCTTACCTCCCTTACTAGTGTTTCGGTTCCTTTCATTTGGAATGATGCTGCCTCGCAAGCTTTCCAGTCACTCAAAGAGTCCTTTACTTCTGCTCCCATATTGCAGTTTCCAGACCCCTCTTTGCAGTTCACTCTTGAAGTTGATTCCTCTGACTATGCCATTGGGGCAGTTTTATCACAACGGAAAGATCTTAAACAACTTCTCCATCCTGTAGCTTTTTACTCTAAGTTACTCTCCCCAGCAGAAATGAATTATTCAATCGGGGATAAAGAGTTGCTAGCTATTAAAAGAGCTTTTGAGAACTGGAGACACCTGTTGGAGGGCACAACCCTTCCCATTCTGATCTATACTGATCATCGTAATCTTGAATTTCTGCAAACAAACAAAACACTCTCAGGTATACAAGTCCGTTGGAGTCTATACTTCTGCAGATTCAATTTTCAAATTATCTACAGACCAGGCAATAAGAATGGTAAGGCTGATGCCCTCTCCAGGAGAGATCCGAGGCCATTGAATACAGGAGAATCTACCTCGATCATACCGCCTGATAGATTCCTAGGGCTTCTACCTACTTTTGTCTCACGGATACAACAATCCCTACTCTCTGACGCTGAAATCCCGTACAACCAAGTTACCTACCGGAACAACTTGTACTTCCATGGAAGGCAAATATATGTACCAGAAGTCCTCAGGATTGATGTTATTAGACAACATCATAATCCTCCCCTATTGGGACATCCTGGCATAACCAAAACAAAAAAATTGCTCGACTGATCTTATTGGTGGCCTAACATGATGTCCACTGTAAAGGATTACATAAAAGATTGTACCATCTGTATCACTTCTAAAAAAGATAGGAATAAACCCTACGGTGCACTCATGCCAAGCGAAATTCCGAACAGGCCATGGCTTCACATTGGCATGGACTTCTTAGTGGAACTACCATTAAGCACTGGATTCAATACCATCCTTGTCATCACGGATATCCTAACTAAAATGGCGATATTTATCCCCTATCATAAACTTCCTACCTCCTATCAAACAGCTCAACTATTCCTGAAACCAGTCGTCAGATATCATGGTCTTCCAACTGTCATAATAACGGACAGAGGCACCCAATTTACCTCGAAGTTTTGGAAACATCTTACTCTACATCTACAAATTGACCATCGTCTGAGTACCGCTTTTCACCCACAAAGCAACGGTCAGACCGAGAGACTAAATCAATGGCTAGAACAGTATCTGCGCTGTTATTGTTCTTATCAGCAAACTGACTGGGCTCGTTATCTATACATGGCTGAGTTTGCTTATAACAATGCTACAAACAGTTCAACTAATCTATCACCCTTCTTTGCCAACTACGCCTTCCATCCCAACTTCAGAGTAGAGGAGACGCAAACTGTCGACTCCCCGATAGTCGATGACCTCTTACAAACCATTGCAGAGAATTTCCACTTCCTAAAACGGAATATCCTAAATGCCCAATCCTTACAGAAGAAAAACTATGATTCACACCGCCGACCTGCTCCTACCTATGCAGTTGGGGACAGGGTTTGGCTTTCCACGAAACATATCAAATTAGAAGTTCCTTGTAAGAAACGCTCTGGGTTATTTATCGGTCCATTTCTCATTACTCGTGTTGTGAACAGCAATGCCGTCACCTTGGACCTGCCATCATATATACCTGTACATCCAACTTTTTATGTCTCCCTGTTGAAACCAGCCACTGATTCAACCCCTACCTCTAGTGTTTTGCCACCTGCTACCACACCGTTACTTTCGGATTCCTTTGAGGTGCAAGACCTTCTGGACTCCAGAATATGTAATGGGCAACTCCAATACCTGGTTAGATGGAAAGGATGATGACACCTGGGAACCTTATAACCATGTTGACGCCCCACGCCTAGTATCCCGCTTCCACAGACGCTATCCGCACCGTCCTAAACATCAAGCCGAGGATCGGCTTCCTTGAGGGGGGGCGTATGTAAGGATTCCAGGCCACCTTTTTTTTTTTTTTTTTTAATACTTTTTATTGAGGCTTCAAATAAGGCAAACATACAAAAAATGTCATTGGAAAAAGTACAAATACAGTGTATGGTTACATAGCATGACATAACATAATCTTGAAGTACACAATAATTGCCTTTAAAACTTTAAACCCCACTAAACAATTTGGCGGGCCACTCTAGGGCCTTATAATGATGTAATGTGGATATGGTTATAGTAGGGACATTTAAATAGTTTTGGATCACTCTTGGATCTCAGATGAGAAACCTTATTTTACTCTTTTAATTTTATATGATTAACCAGAAAAAATGCTAGACAGACCTGCAAAGCTGGGGAGGAAAAACATGGTCATTGTCGGATTGCACTGCAGGATATATGAATATGAAAGTAAGTAGGGTGCGGTACAAGCAAGATACACCGCTCAGATAACCCTCCTAAGTTAGGAAGTACATTATTTGAAAATGGAAGGGGGGGGGGGAGGTGGTCATTATAAAGTAGTAGGTTATTAGTATGTTGGGTGCATGCTAGAGTAGAAGAGCACTTAAATCAATGGAGCCATAGGTTCTATGTTTGCACAGTTGGCAAAATTTGTAAGGCTTAACTAAGATTCAGTGGATGAAAGGGCATAAATGGTAAAAGTAATAATGCAGGACCTGCCTGCCCGAGAAACACTGTATTAAGCTGCAAAGTCTCGCAACGCCTCGTGCTGTTTATGAAGTAAGTAGGCAATACTATTAGCCAGAGGGTAGTACTCCCTTACAGTAACAAAAAGGCCAGCTGAAAGAAGTTAGCTAATATACTGAGCCCTGCAATTTGTCTCTAGATACACTATGCAGGTAACATATGAAGTTTGGTAAATCTGGGCAACAAGCGTCACCATAAATAGGAGAGCTGAAAGCTGGAGCAGAAGATGGGCTATGTGGGTTGAGTTAGAACCATTATAACATAAAACATTTCTATCTATAAAAGGGTGCTGTTAGAGTGGTAAGAGGTCTTATAACTTGGAGTAACGTGGGAGTAGATGACACATTTTGTATTACATAAATATCAATATTAAGGGAACATCTTGACAATAAAGGGATGTATCTATAAAGCGTAATGGAACATCTGTATTTCGGACATATTAATTGGGAAGGCGCAGACTCGGCCGCTGTCTACGCCTGTACCACCAATGTAAAGAGAATAGGACAATGCAAACAGTTGTATAGATATACAGGTTTAACAAATAGTTAATCACAGCACCACTAAAGCATTCTATCCACTGTCAAAAAATAAATAAAAAATTATTTATATATTTAGGGTGCAAGAGTTTAGTAAAACCTCCAATTCTACCATCTACAAATAACAAAAAAGAATGATGCAAAAAGATTACAGAAAAGAGCCGTTGTTCCATAAGGATACAAGACCGAATCAAGGGGTTTTTGTTCTCCCGTCCGCACGAGTGGATAAAAGTCGGGGGCATCTCCATTTGTTCAAAAGGATATGAAATCGCAAGTATTATAAAGCTAATTAACATGCATGTTCTAACTGGCCAGCTTCTATACTAATACAGACGCAATACAGATGATTGGTGATACACATGCTGATTTAACTCACGGCTTCTACCACATTAGAGACGCTATAATTCATTAACACTCTAATACTGGGAAGTGATAGAAACTTTATGCATATGTTATAACATGAACTGTTAGAATAGTTAAGCACCGATACCCGGGCTGAATACTACCCAACCGCAAGTGTGGTTTAAAGAGGGGAACTTGGAAAGAGCCTTGGAGTATACTGAGTGTTAACACAAGATTAAGTTTAATACATATGCTGGATGAACTAACGGCTTTTGTCTTGTTCTGCACTAACCCATAAATGTGCTTATACTTATCATGAAAAGGTGTATGCTGAACAAGGGAATGATTACATATTTCAAAATGTTATTCAAATCTCATGCCTAAGAAGATATATTTGTAATCAAGGAGAAAAAAATCTTTTTACAGCAACTATATCTGAAAAATTGCATCAAAGATTATATATTTAAAAATAACTGTGAAAGTTCTGCATGTCTAAGGGACTGTCCATTTTTTTCATCTAAATGAACTTTCTAAGACATAAATAGCGGTTTTTTGAGAGCCTTTGCTGATTCTTCCAGGGACGCCTGTGTTGAATCTGATTGTTTTATGAATGAAAGTGTTTTGCGTGTGTGGATGGACTGAAAGTTGTGGATTCATACTATAGAATTGTATTTAGATACTTTATAATAAATTGCATTTACACTTTTGCAAAATTGAGGTGTGCTGAGTTCTTTTTTGTTATAGATATACAGGTGTTCTCCACTTGGCATAATAGCAAGCATGCAATTTGGAAAGAAAAGGAATCCCAGTACAGGCAGAAAAGTCTCCATAAATAAACACATAATTGCGACATGTTAAACTACAGACCCACAAACTGTTAAGTGACCAAGGAAGCCCAAAGTACTTTAGTAGATAGAACTCAGATAAACATACAGAATGTGATACAAAACAGCATATATTGAGCCTTGCCGGCAGAGTAGGGGCGAACAGGGAGCACCCCCCGCAAATGTTGGTGAGATAAACAGTTAAGTGTACTGCAGGAAAGCTAATACATCAGGAAAATCTCTCAACCATACATAAAATAACACAGTAACTAAATATAGAAGACAGGATGCACACAAGCCATCTACATGCCAGTTCTAGCTATTATGGGAAATAAGTGGAAATAAACTAGGGAAGCACATAAAACCCTGTAAAGAGATTGTCTCTAGGATCTTCTTTTTGAGTCATGGTAGCAGAGTCGCTGACAGTAAAATCTGGAACAGGTACTTTGATAGGCCCATAAAAATCTCTATGAGGGTTGAAATGTCCCCCAGGGTCCCAGTCTACAATCACACAGTGCACATTCTCCCTCATGCTGAACTGCAAACCTGGGTGTTCTTTGCCAGTTGTATATGATGTGTGAGCTCTGAGTCCGTCCAGCTCTGCTGTTTCCATATCATGTATGCCGTAATCTCCCAGCGGGATCCAAGATGTCAGCTGAGATGTAGTAGTTTTGCATGGCCTCTGCACACGTATCTCGTTACTGCTGGGCCTTGGCGCCTTTATCAGCGGTGTTACTTTGGAGTTTCCATGGAGCGCATCTATCTGAGGGCCATGCAGGACAGTCGCAACCTCCGGTTCACTGTTGGTATGCAGCAGATTGATCTTGCTAGAACTTTTGTGGTTGCGTTGTAGGCGAGCCGGCAACGGTCTTGAAAGGGAAGATGGCGGCTGCTCATGGTTCAAGACACCCTCCATTTTATCACACATCCTCTCGTGGTCAATCAGGGTGGGTGGGTATCCGGTGAGTGTGAAGTTAGACCTGCAGGTTTCAGGTATTGTATGAGAAAGAGCTGCGCCATAGCGTTCTATCAGGCCATGCATCTGGTTCAAAATGAAGGCTGCTGTATCGATGCTCATTTTAGGTCAGTGAGTATTGAGGAGCCCGGAACCATAAAGGTAAGGCGAGAGTCACTATATAGTTGTCCAAAAGTGGGGAAATATTAAGCTACCACATACACCTCCTGATCAGGGTAAAAGATGGAAAAGTAGGCAATTGAACTGTTAAAAATAATAAGTATGCCAGGAGCTCTAGATATGTGCGTCTTGCCTCGGTGGTAGTTGGCTCCGCCCCCCTCCAGGCCACCTTTTCACTCTCTCCTTGTTACTGAACATCCTACCTGTTCTTAAGTCGTCACCTGACTGCAAACAGGTGCTTAGTAATTAAACTAGAATGCAGCTAGCAGCAACACTGCAAACTCTCTCTTGAGATTACCTTTAAGCCTATGTTTGGATTACAAATAAGACCTTCATCCTAACTGTGTTTCTCATCATACTGAACAGTGGATTACAATAACTGAGTACTTTCTTTCCCTAAAGGAATTAAACCTTGTTTTCATCAAGTAACTTTCTCTTTCAATACGAGCTATTCACAGCTCTCCCTAAAACCAGCATTCAGATCTTGATCACAGCCGCCACCACATCAGGAAACTGAACTCTCTCCTTTCAGTTCAAGATCAATTACACAGAGTTGCTGATACTCGCTAAATATCCATTGTAGCCGTTAACCAGCACCGGAGCCTCAGCTAACAAGCCGTTGTCAATCATCCTCTTTTCCGCCTCCTCCATCGCATCAACGGATTTCCACAGCGCAAGTCGCTGTCAATCAGTACCTGCATTCCTCCCTCTGCTGCACGTAACTCCGCTCTATAGCGGTCACGGTTTCCAGCCACTCTGTTGGAGAGACAGGTTCCCTGCATACCAGCGGTATTGATTGAGTCTCCTCTCCGCCAACACTGTGTGACAGCTGATTCCTCTGTGTGTTAACAGAATAACTCTCAGGCAGCATTTACATATCGATCCTGAGTATTGCACTCCGGGTTCCTATACTGAGAATTATTGCATCTTATTTGATTTGAACTGTCTTCCTTATATGACTCCATTTGTGTCAAGTTAAATACAGCTGACCTCTTTTCATTATTTGATTACATACTTAGAAGGAGACCTATATCCTACCTTCTATTCTTAAACAAGATTAACCCTATTTCACCTATCATAAACAGTCTATGCTGTTAATAGCCTGTATACACTGGTGATACATTTCTATTCTACTTTAAGTCTGCAAGTGCGATCTTATTCCCTAACCTTTAAGGTTTCAGTCTGCTTGACGTTACAGCATGTTAGACTTATCAAGGGGTATGTTGAAGTCCGAAGGAATGCAGTGAAAGGTACTGTTTGCAGACAGAATTCCTACTCCGCCTCCATTGTTTGTCTCCAGTCATGGGAGTGTGACTAAAGTGCATGCCACCATAGGACAGAGAGGCTACAGCAGTTGTGTTAGAGGAGGAAAGCCAAGTTTCAGTGAGGGCT
Source organism: Bombina bombina (assembly GCF_027579735.1). NCBI lineage: Eukaryota > Metazoa > Chordata > Amphibia > Anura > Bombinatoridae > Bombina > Bombina bombina. Next base: position 140,208,658 of record NC_069504.1, on the reverse strand, counting down.
AACAGGTTAAGTGAACGTGAAATAAATAGGTTGTGAATAGAAGTAAGCTTATTGCATACTGAGCATGCATTTCAAAGGACACACAAGAATTGGGGTATACTAACAGTGGTGCAGTTAATGAGGTTTAGACGGTTACGTGGGAAAGGTGTATGAGGTGTCATTTGGGGTAGTGATCTGAAGGAAGCAGAGGGTGGATCTGGGTTAGTCGAGACATCCCCAGCTGCAAGAAGAAAGATGGTGAGTGAAAGGAGATGAGAATGTGTCTTATGTGAGTGTTTAAGTTTAGGATCAGTGAAGCATGGCTGGCTGAGGGATGTGAGATAGGAATAGAGTTAATGTGTTTTGTAGAGGGGGGAAGGTAGAAGAGAAGGGGAAATATGAATTGTCTGAGTGCTGTTTGTGAAAGGAAGAGCTGCGACTTTAAGGAGAAGGGAGGAAAGGGTTAATAAAGATATTAGAAAGTGTAGCATTTTTGCATTTTATTTTGGAGATTTGAAAAGTACTTATCTCTGTTGTCCACTCTGTTGTTATAAATCTCTCTACACTTATGAACTAACACACTTAGAGAACTGCACACATGGAAAGCTGCACTGATCTAACAAGCTAGCTTGATGTAACAAGCTGGGGATATTCAATTTAAAGGTAATAACAGTCACATACTTCTAATTAGCAAATTTCATAAATTAGAGCAAGATCAAACACAGCATAAGCAAACATTGCATATGGCACCTTTCTTATCAAATTGGAAGACAGAGAAAAGGTAATAGAGACATACCAGAGATAAATATTTGTAGGGGAATATGCAGTTATAGGATCAGGTCCGCCTCGGTGAATACGGCGAGCCATACGCTCGCCGTATTCAGCAAAGAGCTGCTGGTGCAACGCCGCCCCCTGCAGATTCGCGGCCAATGGGCCGCCAGCAGGGGGGTGTCAATCAACCCAATCGTACTCGATCGGGTTGTATTGTGGCGATGTGTGTCCGCCTGCTCAGAGCAGGCGGACAGGTTATGGAGCAGCGGCCTTTGTGACCACTGCTTCATAACTGCTGTTTCTGGTGAGTCTGAAGACTCGCCAGAAACAGGGGCCATCAAGCTCCATGTGGAGCTTATTAAATAGAGCCCATAATGTGTGATGCAGGGTTAAAATGGAGTACTTATGCACATACTAGAGATAAAGATTTGTAGGGGAATATGCAGTTATAACATGTGATGCAGGGTTAAAATGGAGTACTTATGCACATACTAGAGATAAAGATTTGTAGGGCAATAAGCAGTTATAATATGTGTTGCAGGGTTAAAATGGAGTCCTTATGCACATACCAGAGATAGATAAAGATTTGTTGGGGAATAAGCAGTTATAATATGTGATGTAGGGTTAAAATGGAGTCCTTATGCACATACCAGAGATAGATAAAGATTTGTAGGGGGAATAAGTAGTTATAATATGTGATGCAAAGTTAAAATTGAGTCATTATGCACATACCTGAGATAAAGATTTGTAGTAGTAGAAAATAAACTTCTAAATGGAGTTGTGCTATATTAAGATTGTTTTACTTAGCCTTATTTAAAACCCGTAATATATATCTGAAATAAACTGAAAACATTGAAGATCTGATAAATTATGCAACTTGAAGATGCAGGGGAACAATTGTAAACAATGGCACTATTGAGGAGATCCCCACCTATAGTATTGCTCTAAAGTGTATGTCTAAATCTTCTACACTATTATAATAGGAAGTAATGCAGGTGAGTTGGTGCTGTGCACAAATCGAATTTAGTTCAAAACGTGGAAGTATAGACACTTACCACAAGAAAGAATGCACGTCTAGCACTCTACGCCCAGACTCAAGGGAAGTACTAGTTATGAAAGAATTAAAATATAACTTTTATTAGATATTATAAATAAAATACAAATGAACAAACAACACAAAGATAAAAGGACTCAAAGTGAAGCAATCACGTGGGAAGTAGTAGACACCAGTACTATGTAAATGCCATCATGTAAGTATCATAGTGTGTCACTACTATGGTAATGGAAATGGATGAAGGCTCCTATGACAGTGCTACTAGCGTATTGCTCTAATGTGATAGAGACAATTAAATGGGTAACTACCACAGTAAAAATTACTTCTGTTAAAGCGACGTAAGTAAGTGTAGTAACGCTCTGGACTGTATCAATAAGATGATTCTAGTGTGGTACCAAATAAGATAAAATATAATCAACCAATAGTAGTTAAGCTTAATCGTGTCTTGGCTGATACAGTGTTGGTATTAAGACTCATGTAATATATGAAGTCACACCAGTTTAATGATATAGGGAATCGAGTATAATGTATCCTATTATATCCAGGCCGTAGTGTCAGATTGTTCACATATAGAATGACAGGTCAGTTGATATAGTGCTAGTGATGAGATAAGGATACTAATATTCCTTATGTATCCAGTATTATTATCAGATGAAAACGAAGCAGTTTTTATGTCAATGTATGTCTCTTTAATGATAGAGTATATATGCAAAGATCGTTAAGAAATAATTTCTTGTAGAATTTATCAACTGGTACTGTGTGTTGTTATTAAATTCGTTATATATCTAAACAGTTACGATTCACTGCCAGTATATGCTGTGTTCACATTAAGGTTATATATTGGGCACTAAGGTCCCTATGAATCACGTTTACTATTATCTATATAAGCACACAGTAGAGTATTGGCTTATTATATGCATCTGTTTGCTACCCTAAATCACTGACAGAATGCGCGGTTTGTCCCCTCTGATCGTGTGTAAAGTACACGAATATGCGATATAATCGATGTTGTCAAACCCTACATCAGCTTGAATTTGTATTATTGTACACCTAGATTGACCACAGCTTATATGAAATCAGCAGTGTGTTCATTGACTTATACATATATGTTCAAATTGCTAATCCTCTTGACCACAAACTACCAATGTTACATTTTATTATTATTGTTGATAAAGCCTTTTAATTCAAATGGGTCTTGGAATGCCCAAGAGTTTATTAAACAGTATTTATCCCACTCATAAATAGTTTGTAAAGGATTTCTATTGTAACATAATTCTCATATCATATGAGTAAGAAATAAAAAGGGGGCAGTTTTAGCCTAGTTCTTTACTGTGTAAGTTTTTGAACATATTTGTAACCGGTTATTTGTACCCGGATGAGGGTTCTATATTAACCGTAAGGATATGATATGGAGGTTATTTCACTATTATTGTGTTACCAAGCATTTGTCAACATCTCCTATGTGTTAAAGTCACACTTAATAAATGTAGTATCCTTATTATGTACCGGAGTGTTATTACTTTTTTTCACATAGGTTGGTTATTATCATGTCATTATACTGGCAGGGCATTAGCATACTCTTGTGCCCTTAACTCTGTGGTATGTGTTAGAATTAGGATTGGTTAAATTTTGTAACATAAAGTTACCCCCATCACTGAAGGGTGAATATAAAACACAATTACCCCGCCGTTAGTACTTTGAGGTCTCCGTTACAACGGCTACTGTATCACTACCGTGTGAAAGTATCTAACAATGTTTGTTGTCATTCAGTAGTACCCGGATGTCAACAACCCAAGGGCCGTATATCCTTAATGTTAGTCCGTTATTACTTGTTATAATCTAGCGGTCAGGTGTGAGCCCACCTATCTAATATATTGTGGTTACACTAGATTGAACTAGGATTCTAGTCTATATATAAATAATGACCAACTTAAAGGACTAGAAGTAAATAGCGTTATGTAGTCCCCGTATATATTACTGGATTGGCGTAATGGTACTGCTCTACGAGCAACTAGCTGTTTTTTATATTAAGACTTCTATTAAGTAACTTTTTCCGATTAGTAACAGAGCGATACCCACTTAGTGAAAGAACGGATGTTACCCCTTATGCTATACCGCTAGTGCTAGGTCATTTTTACATATAATAACTAATGTAAATATAGGCTGCATAGGAGCATGTAAATAAATAGCTTCACTTTGACAAATTAAAAGGCGTCTATCACTACTGACGTGTTTCGCCCCCGTACTGGGCTTTCTCAAAGGCAGCGAGCCGCCAAATTTTCAAATATTTATGTGCTGTATTCTCAAGTAGTACCACCCCTTTTGGATTTCAATTGGTTCAGCATTCAGAGGGTGTGTACCTTGGATTGGTTAAAGTGGTATATTCCTAATCTGAGGATCTGCAACATGGATTCTACGATTTTCAATTACATTAATAATACTGAGGAGAGAATTATTTGAGATTGTTGAGGCAAACGGGTCTAGACACAGGGATGTTAGTAGTAACATCTGGTTGGATGATTTCATTTCTAATTTTTATTTTATTTTTTTGTATTCTGGGGAAGTATTGTTTGCAGAGTTTTATTGAATGGAATTATGAACATAATATTTATTATCGTTTCTGTTTGTGTATACTGTACCCCATTATGTCTAACTTAGGGTTTGAGAATTTTCTTAAATTGTTATATTATATGTTGGAATTGTACTGTCTCTACAAGATAGATAAAAGGGTGCCAGAAAAACTATCGGTTACAGAAATAACATAAAATCTCGTAATTATATATAACTTAAATAAATATAGGAAGAAAATATTCAGGTGAAGTCCTATATTAATAGGGCTATTATTTTGCTTGAATCTGATCTGTTTATAATTATTAGTAAAGTACTGCTCATTTGAGAGTTATAGAGTCATAACTATTACTAATAGAATGTGGATGTATATTAGATTATCTATCTAAATTTAATCATATATTATAAATCTATTTACATAGTGTAGTGTTCGACAAAGTGCCTAATTGTGCATTATTATTAAAGGAGTATATAACTAAATATTCAACACTCCCTGTGTTTGCGTGATGTGTTGCTTAAGGTATCTGTGTGAAGTAATGAAAACTATGAATAAATAAATATTACTTAGAACGTGGAGTGGGATGTACTGGAGTCAAGGAAAAAGTGAGGGGGAGAGGTGTGAGTTTGGTGATAACAGTGACAAAAGTGACCAAAACAAATATCAAAGTGAGGTGAGTGTTGTGGGAGGAGAGGGTAGGGAAAATTGGGTGAATAAGGTGATGATCTGATTCTCAGACCCTGATCAAGTATTAATAGCTCCTAATTGGGTTGAGATGAGGAAATATCCTTGTTGAAGGATATGTTTGTACAATGATGTACACTTATTACTGATATATTATAGATTCCTTACGTATATCAGGTTTTGAATTTAGTTATCTTGTAGAGGTTAATTTTTTTATAAGAATATGTAATAATTATTCTGCTCATTCATTCCCTTTGGAACCACTGTGTTGAGCCTGTAGATCCATTTAGTTTCGGCCTTCAGGAGTGCCGTTTCAAGGTCACCCCCTCTGATTCCTAGGCTTATCTTCTCAATTCCCCAACACCTAAGATCTTGTTTATTGGATTCATGGTGGTTTAAAAAATGGGCTGCTACACTCGTAAGTGTTTTTCCTTTTTCACGGTCACTTGCCGCATTTTTTATATTCCTTAGATGTTCCATTAATCGCGTATGGAGTTTCCTTGTCGTCATACCCACATATAACAAATTGCAGCTACATCTTAGGGCATAGATTACTCCCTCCGTGTTACAACTGATGTATCTCTTGATTTTATATCTTGTTCCAAATCTATCAATGAATTCAGTAGTAGGGATAATATATGTGCAGGTACTGCAGTTCTCACATTTGTAAGAGCCTGGTCTGAAAGCTGTTGAAATTTTTTTAGGTTGGAAGTGGTTACTGCTGACCAGATCTCTTATGTTTTTGCTCCTTCTATATCCAATCAAGGGCCTCTCTCCTATTTGAGATTTTAAATTTGCGTCTGACATCAGTATGTTCCAATGTTTGTTGATGATTTTGACTACTTGCGATGTTTGGTGGTTGTACGTGAGGATAAGTCTTGGAGCTTGTATACCTTTTTTGGGGTTTTTATGCAATAATTCTCTTCTGTTGGTATGTAGGGCTTTATATCTCGCTTTTTTGATACTCGTTTTGCTATAACCCCGTTGCACTAGTCTCTCAGTTAGCTCTTTGGCTCTAATCTTGAAAATCTCATCGTTCGAGCAGTTACGTCTAATTCTTAAGAATTCACCAATTGGCAGGCTTTTGATGGTTCCTGGCGCATGTGAACTCGTACTATAGAGTAAGCTGTTTGTGGCAGTTTTCTTTCTGTAAAGATCCGTTTCTATATTGCCATGTAGGTCCTTATAGATGGTCACATCCAGGAAATTAATTTTGCTCTGATTTGCCTCATGAGTTAGCTTGATGTTTAGATTATTTGTGTTCAATATTTTCAGGAATTTGAGTAAATCTTCATAGTTTCCTTCCCAGATGAAAAATATGTAATCTATGAAGCGGAGCCACAGGGGGATTTTATCAGTATATTCTGTATTCGTATCAGTAAATACATGCTTGGCCTCCCACCACCCTAAAAAGAGGTTCGCATACGTGGGGGCACAAGCTGTCCCCATGGCTGTACCCCGGGTTTGAAGATAGAATTTACCGTCAAATATGAAGAAATTGTAATTCAGTATATATTTTAACAGCTTAATAATCAGCTCATTATGTTCTTCATCTTCCTCTGATTTTTGATCCAGAAAATATTGTACTGCTGTCACTCCATCTTTATGGTTTATTGATGTATATAGTGATTCCACATCTGTGGTTACCAGCCATGTGTTTTCATTGAGATTGATGTTTTCCAGCTTTTGAAGTAATTGCATCGTGTCTTGTATGTATGACGGTAATTCCCATACGTATTCTCTTAGGCGAAAGTCAACATACTGACTTGCTTTTTCTGTGAGACATCCGATGCCGGCTACAATGGGCCTTCCGGGAGGATTTTTTGGGTTTTTGTGAATCTTGGGTATCAGATAAAATGTTGGTGTTTTTGGATCTGATACTGTTAGAAATTTCTTTTCTTTATCTGTAATAATTCCATGGCCAAATGCTTGATTGATTGTGTAATCATAGATTTTTTTGTATCCCGTCATTGGGTTATATAGTAGTTTTGTATAACATGTAGTATCTTTAAGTTGTTTGTTAACTTCTTTCAAGTACATGTCTACTGGCCAAATCACTATATTTCCTCCCTTGTCCGCATTGCGTATAATAATCTCTTCCTGTTGTTGGAGTTCTTCTAGTGCTTTTCGTTCATTGAAAGTTAGGTTGCTTTGAGTCCCTATTATCTGTAGATCCGTGATTTCCTCACACACCAGTTTGTTGAAAACTTCCAATTGAGGTAAATTGATATTATTCGGGATAAAAGTTGATTTATTTTTTATGTTATTTCTCCAATTATAAATTGTTTTCTGATTGGATTCTTCCAATAAGGCCTCCAAAGTTTGTATACTTTCTATTTCCTCCATACTCCATTCTTCATTTTGCTTTTTGGTTGCATAAAAGCATTCTGTCAGTGATTTAGGGTAGCAAACAGATGCATATAATAAGCCAATACTCTACTGTGTGCTTATATAGATATTAGTAAACGTGATTCATAGGGACCTTAGTGCCCAATATATAACCTTAATGTGAACACAGCATATACTGGCAGTGAATCGTAACTGTTTAGATATATAACGAATTTAATAACAACACACAGTACCAGTTGATAAATTCTACAAGAAATTATTTCTTAACAATCTTTGCATATGTACTCTATCATTAAAGAGACATACATTGACATAAAAACTGCTTCGTTTTCATCTGATAATAATACTGGATACATAAGGAATATTAGTATCCTTATCTCATCACTAGCACTATATCAACTGACCTGTCATTCTATATGTGAACAATCTGACACTACGGCCTGGATATAATAGGATACATTATACTCGATTCCCTATATCATTAAACTGGTGTGACTTCATATATTACATGAGTCTTAATACCAACACTGTATCAGCCAAGACACGATTAAGCTTAACTACTATTGGTTGATTATATTTTATCTTATTTGGTACCACACTAGAATCATCTTATTGATACAGTCCAGAGCGTTACTACACATACTTACGTCGCTTTAACAGAAGTAGTTTTTACTGTGGTAGTTACCCATTTAATTGTCTCTATCACATTAGAGCAATACGCTAGTAGCACTGTCATAGGAGCCTTCATCCATTTCCATTACCATAGTAGTGACACACTATGATACTTACATGATGGCATTTACATAGTACTGGTGTCTACTACTTCCCACGTGATTACTTCACTTTGAGTCCTTTTATCTTTGTGTTGTTTGTTCATTTGTATTTTATTTATAATATCTAATAAAAGTTATATTTTAATTCTTTCATAACTAGTACTTCCCTTGAGTCTGGGCGTAGAGTGCTAGACGTGCATTCTTTCTTGTGGTAAGTGTCTATACTTCCACGTTTTGAACTAAATTATGCAACTTGCCTGAGTACTCTAAAAATAATAATTCTAAATAAAAAACATCTCAATTACTTTAATTGTATAATCTTATACTGTATGTATTTATACTATATGCAGATTCTACTAACTTTTGTAAATACTGGTATTTGGTTTCTACTGTCTCTAAATAACATATAGACTAAAAGCAGGATTGACCAAAATGCTAAATATATACAGTAGATGATGAAAGAATCTTATCCAGTGATAAAAAAATCTACTAGAGCATAAAATGTGAGAGTAGCGATTATTTAGAAAAAAGGAGGGTAGAAAAAAATTGCGTTGAAAAAACCTTTAGATTAAGCTTCACTATAAATGACAGGCAATCCAAAACCTGATTCGAAAAGCTATTAGAAAAGGGGGGAATATAGCGAAGCGCCTAAAAATAATACTATTTCTGGCTTAAAATCTAAATATATACAAGCAGGTAGTCCCAAATATATATGTATATGTAAAAAATAATAGCAATTATGCTATATATTTACTGATACCATATAGAGACTTTCTGTAAAACTCCAAACAGTATATGTGATAATATACCAACCAACAAGTATGTTAATAAGGGTAGATGAATGAATTAGACCTCAGACAGCCAATGCTCAAAAAATATATAATATTTTATTGCGATGGTTAAATTAAAATAGAACTCTGTAACGTGCAGTGAGGTCAGAGGCTGGTGAGGCACTAGATATGATACGACGGAGAAACATATGTACAGAGGGCCGTAAGTACCCCCAACAGGGCAGGTTTAAATGATAGCTGAACCAGTGCACAGGTGACATAATCAGGTGATGGGTGAGAGCAAGTTAGTAACCACTGAGTTACTGATCAGCTGATTACTTCACCTGTGCACTGATTCAGCTATAATGAAAACCTGGCCTGTTGGGGGTACTTGAGGACCATTGTTGAGAAACACTGTACTAAAGCACCAGCTCATCAGAAATGTATTGATTACCTGGAGAATAAAGCACACATACTCTGCTCACATACACACTCACACAATTCTGTGGCACAGTGCCAGTTACTAAGCAATTAGAATGATACACAATCTCTTCTCTACTCACTACTGTATTGTAAAAATAGAAATAATTTACCATACAAATTTTACACAGACGACAAGTTATCAATACTGCCAACACAGCTGCTGCTGCAATTTGGTGTTCAAGAAACGCACGTACACATCCCAATTAGGTATGCTCTTCAACAAAGGACACCAAAGGATACCAAAATAATTAAGTACATAATAAAAATAAAATAGAAAGTTTATTTATTTATTTTTTGTGTGCAATTTCTATCTAAATGATGGAAATGTAATTATGACTCATATTCCTTTCAAAAACTAATTTGATTTGCTGACATGGGGCCAGTAACAGTTGATGCAAATTCTCAAAATATAAATAACTAGAAAAGTCTATTAAAATAGCATGCTCTACCTCAATCATGAAAGTTTAATTTTAAATGTCTCCCTTTGACTATGTGTTTAACCAGTTACTTTACAGTGGCATTATTTCTAAAAACATTTAACTGCAATAATTACATATATTTTTTAAATGACTCATTATCTCCTTTTTATTAATATAAGCTTGTATAAAAGCAGCACATATTAAAAACACAATGCAACAGCTTTCAATTGATTTGTGAATTACAAGTTAACAGCAGTCTTTAAATAAATGGAGACACAGAGAAAAATAAAAATAGATACTGCATCCTCTGACTTAACAGACATAACATATATGGAGTTTGTACCTAATTAAATCAAATAACCATGAAAAAGGGAGGCTTAGCAATATTCAATGTCAAAAACTTTAATTTAAATAATGTAGACACTGCACACTTAACTTCAAACTCTGGGTTTTAAATTATTGATTTAAATTTTAATTGACCCTTTGACTTCCTGTCAGTATTGAGTTATGCTCACTTACTGTCCCCCCTGTTAATGAGCTGTATCTGAACACAATTTGTGAATCACAAGAGATGTATTGTAGAATACTACTTTACTCTTCTGCTTGGAGTCATCTGTTCTTAGGTTACCTCAGCTTCCAGTTGTGTCACATGACCCTGCTCACTGCATCCTCCTTCTGATTAATCTATATATCCTTCACTTGCTAGGAGGCATCAAGAGGGGTGCCTCCTATTGGTCCCAATTTTTGCTGCTAATATATTGACAGAACACAGGTGGCGCTGCAGCACAGCTTTTCCTTTGACCCATGTACTGCAATGGAGAGAAGCATTCCTGTACCTGCCTCTTCATAGCATTACATGGGGGGAAAATATTTTTTTGTGACTTTTTTTTTTGTTTTAATTAAAATTTAATTAAGCTTTGGCCAGATATGGCAGGGTAGGCACTGCCTCCCCTGCCTCTTATGAGTGCATGTCCCTGGCATGAATGTAAGTAATATTAAAGATATTTAAAAGCCTAAAATCTCTATTTATGGAGATACACGTAGAAATAAAGGGGGATTTTAGTGCACACTAAATTGGGGAAAAAATGATGAGTGTCATTTAGTGCTTCTTATCTCTGGTTATATCCTGGCAGCCGGCTCATTCCAGTCAACAGAGGGCCTTGTGTCTGGCCTAGCGCAGTCCACCTTCTCCAGGATTCTAGGGGAGGTTTTGACTGCTCTAGATAACCAGACACAGCAATACATTCATTTCCCCCGTACGCCCCAGGAATGGAACAGTCTTAATCAAGGCTTCTATCGACTGGGGGGTATTCCCAATGTCATGGGGGCAATTGATTGCACACATGTGCGTATCGTGGCCCCACATGAGGAGCCATTCCTCTATATTAACAGGAAAGGGTTTTACTCATTGAATTGCCAGATGGTCTGCGATACCACTCTGAAATTCACACATGTGTATGCAGGCTTTCCAGGTAGTGCACATGATTCCTACATCCTGCACCAGACCTCCTTATTTCAGCTTTTCGAATCTGGCACACTCTCGGGAGGTTGGCTGCTTGGTGAGTATGCACTACTTTCATTCTGTCTGTATATTTCTACTAAAGGGACACTAAACACAAAATAATGTTCTCATGTTTCAGATAGAGAATACAATATTAAACAACATTACAATTTACTTCTATTATCTCATTTGATTTATTCTTTAGATATCTTTTGTTTAAGAAATAGCAATGCACATAGATGAGCCAATCATATGAGGCATCTATGTGCAGCCACCAATCAGCAGCTAATGAGCATATCTAATATGCTTGTCAGCAAATGATATCAAGAGAATGGAGCAAATTACATAATAGAGGTAAATTATAAAGTTGAATAAAATTGCAGGTTCTTTTTAACTCATGAAAGAAGAAATGAGTGTTTCATGTCCCTTTAAAGGGACAGTATACTATAAATAGTTTTTCACTTAAAAGGACTTTTTCTTAAAATGGAATGTTCTATCTGAATCATGAAAATAGAATTTTGTCTAGACTAAACTTGGCATAAAAGTAGATTGCTTACAATGCACCAATTTAATGTATTTGAAAAATATATCTTTTAAATGAAATCCATGTTATGTCCCTTTAAGCACATGATGAACCTGTAGTAATCAGAATACATATGTTACATGACAGGTGACGCAGGGTACGGCTGCAGACCATGGCTGTTAACCCCCTTGGTACACCCCCTTACAGAGCCACAACTCAGGTACCAGGAGGCCCACATACGGACCAGAAATTTGATAGAAAGGAGCTTTGGCCTACTCAAAACCAGATTCATTTGTCTGGATTTGACAGGTGGAGCTTTACAATATAACCCCAACAAAGTGTGTTCCATTGTCAATGCATGTTGTATTCTACATAACATTGCTGTGGACACATGTATATTGGGGGACAGGGAACCAGAACAAGATCAGCAGCTGGTTCCTGTACCTGAGGATGTGGACAGGGGGACACTGAGGGGGAATGAAGTGAGGGACTTTGTCATCCGTGAATACTTCACCTGTAAGTTACTTGTTCATAAGTACAGTAAACCGTAACATTCACATGTATTATGATGTTTGACTGTACCTCACCAACCATTGCATGTGTTACATACTGTGGATTTCCACTGCATGTAAGTGAAACTACTGCATCCCACCCCCTTCCCTTAACCACCCTAATTACTGTACATTTCTCATTTGTTTAATTCCTGTTTAGGTCACTATGATTTATTGACTATCAGTAATAAGAATCAAAATGGATGTTTATACCTTATGTTCACACCTTCTGTAAATACATTATTATTTAGATATACCCATGTGTCAATTTATATTGTATGTGAGAAACCTTGATTTACATCTTATAAGTGAATATTACTATATGTACCCTTCATACACAACTATGTGATGTGGTTTATAGAACATGAATATGTCATAAACATGATAATATGACCTTTTTTTTGCCATTTCCACACAGGTCTTATTATATGTTTTAACAATATTACTGTACTAAAACACACCTCACATGGATGTGGATGACAATTATATGGTAAATAACAGAGGACAAGATTTATGGTGAACTATAAGAATATTTATTTATTTTTTGGCTTCTTGGATGATGGAGCTGAGATGACTAAAGCAGATTTCCTTGTTCTCCTGGTTTCAAAAGATTCTGATGTTTCTGTTGATGTGCTGGCCACAGATGATAGGCTGGAGGCAGTGTCCTGCTGGTGTGTAAAGTGCTCAACCAACACACCCAAGAGTTGATTTTGTTCTCGCCATCTATTGTCCATCTGCATCTGCATATCAGACAGAATTCGCATCATCTGTGACTGGTTTTGAACACCTCCACTTAATGATGCTGCCATGTCTCTCTGCAGCTCTATGCTATGTTTGTGTAACCTCTCTTGGCTCCTAAAGAACCTCTATTGGCTCCTGTGGAACCTCTATTGGGTCCTGAAGAACCTCTCTTGGCTCATGTGGAACCTCTCTTGGCCTCTTTGTCTGCTCTCGGAACTTGTTATGAGCCTCCTCTGGAGTGCAATGTATTCCTCACCCAGGGGAGAATACAATGCATCCACAGGCTCTTGAGCAGCAGGGCTTCTATGTGTTTGAGGTGCAGGTTCAGCTGCATCTGCTGGTGTTTGTTGGACAGTTTCAGCTGCATCTGCTTGTTCTTGTGGGACATTGTCAGCTGCATCTGCTGGTTCTTGTGGGACATTGTCAGCTGCATCTGCTGGTTCTTGTGGGACATTGTCAGCTGCATCTGCTGGTGCTTGTGGGACATTGTCAGCTGCATCTGCTGGTGCTTGTGGGACATTGTCAGCTGCATCTGCTGGTGCTTGTGGGACATTGTCAGCTGCATCTGCTGGTGCTTGTGGGACATTGTCAGCTATATTTACATCTGCAGATGGTGGAGCTCTCCCAAGTGATGAGGATGGTGGAGCTCTCCCAAGTGAAGGGGATGGGGGAGCTCTCCCAAGTGATAAGGATGGGGGAGTTCTCAGGGTGGATTGATAGTCCCACTGATGACCAGTATGTGACCACTCAGCCTGTCCAGTTGGCACTTCTTGTGACATACTCTGTGTGTAAAAGCCATGACTGCCCTGAGATTGTGTTGGGGGGGGTTAAATACATCGACCCTTTGTGGATGTCTTGGCTCCCCCTCAAAGCCAAAAGAATAATATTCCTCTGGCCAGGAATCTTTCCAGGGGTCATATGTCAATGGTGGTGCCATCACTTCTGGGTCCTCAACTGAAGCCATCCAACCCTGCTCATGCCTGGGAGCATACTGTCCATGTGGTTGCCTGAAGACTGGTGGTGGTGGCTGCATGTCTGTGACTGGTGGTGGTGGTGGAGATGGCGGCATGCCTGTTTGCATCCTTGTGACAGGAGGTTCTGTGGAGGAGTCAAATGATGAGAGGGATTAGTACAGTCATATATATGTCCATTTGGGCATACAATGTACATTGATATATGCTAGGGCCTATATTGATTCTCATGTCAAACTCTATAACATGCATGTGCACATTGTGATTTGTGATATGAGGGATTTTAATATGCACCGTATACAGGTATGTGTTTCATACAATAGTTATGTGTACATGTCAATGATGGAGAAAATGTGTTCTTTAAGTGACACTATGGTCACACAATTTACTTTAGACTGATGTAGGCACAGAACCTGCTTTCTTGAGCTAAAAGTATTGTGATGTTTATAGTGTCTATTTACTGAAAACTCTACATGTGGCTTGTGGCCTGTGTTACTCTGAGACATGTTAGTATTGCACTATTCCACTTCATATCATGAATTGCATTGTGTTAAGTAGCATTAAAGGGACACTGAACCCAAAAATTTCCTTCATGATTCAGATAGAGCATGCAAATTTAAGCAACTTTCTCATTTACTTATATTATCGATTTTTCTTCGTTCTCTTGCTATCTTTATTTGAAAAAGAAGGCATCTATGCTAAGGAGCCAGCAAATTGTTGGTTCAGAACAATGAACAGCACTTGTTTATTGGTGCTGTCCAATCAGCAAGGACAACCCAGGTTGTTCACCAAAAATCGGCCGGCATCTAAACTTACTTTCTTGCTTTTCAAATAAACATACCAAGAGAATGAAGAAAATTTGATAATAGGAGTAAATTAGAAAGTTGATTAAAATTACATGCTCTATCTGAATCAAAAAGAATAAATTTGGGTTCAGTGTCCCTTTAATGTCAAATATAATGGTAGATGTTTTTGTTAGTAGGCCAAATACCATGCTCCTCATTGTGTACATGAATGTGTGATAGTAAAGGATGTTATATCTCAAATACATATAATACTGGTGTGTGGGATGTTACTCACCAGCATGATGTGCTGTGGTTGCAGCCCCTGAGTCACGAGCCCCTGGAAGTCCACAGACTGCTGTGATACTCAGGGACCTGCGTATCATCTCCTACCAGGTGTTATATTCTGTGTCCAGGGGTGGACCACCACCTGTTCCCCTCTGGTGTATAGCTTCCTGCCCCATCTTTTCTTTCACCTGCCTCTTGCAGTCATTCCACTGCTTTTTAAGGCCCTCAACAGTCCTCCTCTGCGGGGCCACACTGTTGACGGCATCCTCTACCGCCAACCATGCTATTTTTCACCTTTTGGCACAGCCTTTGCCCTTCTCCTGCCCAAAGAGGGCACTGTAATTGTCCATGATGGCCTGGACTAAGGCAACATTTTCAGAAAATGAGAAGTTAGGACATCTCAGCCTCTCATCCTCCAAGGACACCTGGCTTGCTCCCTTTGATGTCCCTGGTGTGGGTTCCTCCCTATCCTCTCCCTCCTCCCCCCTTCTGTCCCCATGTGCACCCTCTGTCCCTCTCCTAGATGTGCCTGGTCTCTGGGGCTCTCGGGCATCTCCCCTCCCATCATCCCTTCTAGCTCTCCCTCTCCCCACTCCACTTACTCCCTGCTCCTCCTGTCCTCTACAATACTCCTCTCCCTGCCACTCCTCTCCCCTCCTCCCCTCCGCCCTACCTCTCCCTGCCATCCTCACACTACACACACTCAAACACTCACACTCACTCCCAGTTCAATCACACACAAGCACAACCAAACACTCAGCCTATCACACTGTAAAATTGAAATAAAATGTGTGAGGTGTTTGAAAAAAAAAAAGTGTGGTGTATTTTGTATATGTATGTATGCAAAATGTGTGCAATATGTAAAAATATGTGTAAGTGTACAAGCTTAACCAAACAACAATGCGACCTAACTAACTCCTCTGCGCCTCTCTCTCTACTCTAACTAATCCTCCACTCCACTGTAGTGTGCTGTAGCTCAAAGAACAATCCAAACACACTGAAGAAAATGGCGGCTGCGCATGGGTTTATATATGAATTTTGAATAGCGTAATTACGTGGCGCATTTATTTGAAATTGCGGTTCATTTTTACGAGTGTTAGCCTAATTTGCATAAAACTACTCTTTATTGAGACTTTACGTGGACAAAATACTGGCGTAAGTTACTTGCGACGACTAAAATGTGTATTTGCGCACTTTTCGGAAGAACGCCAGTTTGTCCTACTTACGCCAGTTTAGCATCTAACGGTGCAGTATATGTAATACTAAAAATAAATACACAGAGCGCCTCCTAAAAGGCTAAGACACTAGTAGTGACAAGATTATTTAAATAAAAAATATATTGAAATTCTATAGGGGTATATAAAATATTTTATAAGCTACTTATAGCTAAAATATACAAACAAGATACAAAAGTGGATCCACTTAAAATTAACAATAAAATATGCATATATCTATATAAAAAACAATACAATTGTGGTTAAAAACCACAACAATATACAATCTTAATCACAAAATAAATTACAATAAAACAGCTGTTGATGGTTGGATAAAAAATAAATATAAAAACATCAATTTACTGAGTAGGTGTCCATAAATATGTAGGTCCCAAACTTTAAATTCTTTCCAGAGAGTGAATGTCCAATATGAAGATTCTATTTTAAAACAGTTATCCTTATATATCCCTCGATAAACGGTGAAATGATGATCCGACAGTGTGGATCAGGTCCGCAAGACATTGCTGAATGTGGAGAGCAATACACTCTCCGTATTCAGCATTGCACCAGCAGCTCTTGTTAACTGCTGGTGCAACGCGGCCCCCTGCAGACTCGCAGCCAATGGGCCACCAGCAGGGGGTGTCAATCAACCCGATCATACTCGATCGGGTTGAATTGTGGCGATTCCTGTCTGCCTGCTCAGAGCAGGCGACAGGGTTATGGAGCAGCGGTCTTTGTTACCGCTGCTCCATAACTTGTGTTTCTGGCGAGTCTGAAGACTCGCCAGAAACACGGGCCATCAAGCACAGTTCGGAGCTTCATAGATAGGCCCCAAAGTCTTTGGCAACCACAACAGAACCACATGAAAGACATTGCCTAATGTCACAATGAAATATTACATTAACTGACAACCAAATTTAATAAAAGGGCTTCCTGAAGGAAACAAACAGTTCTCACAGTACAATTTGCGACCTCTAAGATATAATTTATTTTAAGCTATTATAAGACAGTAGAATTGAAAGATAGCTACTAGAAAATTGGTAATTTTACCATATTGATTACTTTATTAGGTGATATAAACTAGTAAACTGCCTTTGCGTTTTAGAAGATATGGATAGAATACCTCTCCTATACACGGTAACTGTAAAAAGTCCATATTTAGTACTGTATGTACCTAGAGTAACCACATTTAAAAAATGTGGCTAATAAAGTCTCTAAATAGATATTACTCTTTATGAATAAGATTTAGATTTTCAACTTACCAAATAACACATAAGGTTAGCTTTCTTTAAGTAATAAGTTTTAAAACTTGAATACGGGAGAATCTTATAATCAACAATGCATAATAAGATATAGTACAATAATACAAACTCTAAATTTCAAATGAGCAGTAGATCAAAATTCCTTCCATCTCCCTAACCCATGTATCATATGACAGCCAACAGTATCACAAATTTATCAAATTTACTTAATTATCTTGGTGTCCTTTGTGTCAAGCATATCTAAATTTGCTTAGGAGTGTGCTGAGTGTATTGATCCATATGTCAATTACACAATTATGTATTAACCTGTTATTCCCCTTTAATACATTTAATATGCAAACTTTAAAATAGTGCAATGCTTTTGAAGCCACTGCCTATCATTTGACCAAGATGTGCTTGTTAGAGTTCCCATATTTTAACTATGATTTTCAAAAAAGATTACCTTTTTAAGATATTTCATGGCTATAGTTCCTATTCTTCATCCTGCAAGTGTGGGCGTTACTGTTTATGTTTTAAATTAAGACTATTATCAGAACAAATGAATGTGCTAATTGTCATGTGCCAGCAGCATTGTTCGCACATACAGTATTTCTACTTACGTTTCTGAAAAGCATTATACACATACATAACTGAACAGGTAAACAACAAGAAAAAGTGGTTTAAAGTTGTAGCCTTTTAGCACAAGTAAAATATTACCACGGTAAAATGTTTCACCATCTTTATGACTTACCAGAAGAGCCTAAATTATGTTTTATTTAAAAAGCAGAGAACAGCAAAACACTGAAGGAATACTTATGCTGTACCTTTTATAGCACCTTTAATGTCCTTTAGGGATACCATGAAGCATGGCAGTGAGCCTTAGGCACTCCATCAGATGCAAATAGTATAGGTAGAAAATAATATGTGGCATCCAGAAAATATTTATCAACTTCTCTTTCTGAAGTGTAAGAGAGAGAGAGAAAAGAGAGAAGTGACAAGATAATATCTATCTATCTATCTATCTATCTATCTATAGGATGAAGGAAGGCACTCACTGGTCTTTTAATCAAAAAAAGTTTATTTAATCAAGCGTGACGTTTCGGGGACACACTCCCCTTCCTCACACCCAGTCTGAGGAAGGGGAGTGTGTCCCCGAAACGTCACGCTTGATTATATAAACTTTTTTATTAAAAGACCAGTGAGTGCCTTCCTTCATCCTGTATACTTACCTGCTGTGGCACCCCGGCACTGATGGACTTTGGAGTGCTCTCTATGTGAGAGTACACCCCTCACATTTTTGTAAATATTTTATTATATCTTATTAATTATATCTTTTCATGTGACAACACTGAAGAAATCACTGGGCCACAAAAGTGAGTACACCCCTCACATATTTGCAAATATTTTATTATATATTTTCATGTGACAACACTGAAGAAATTACACTTTGCTACAATGTAAAGTAGTGAGTGTACATTTGCTGTCCGCTGAAAATAACACAACACACAGCCATTAATGTCTAAACCGTTGGCAAAAAAAAGTGAGTACACCCCAAGTGGAAATGTCCAAATTGCGCCCAAAGTGTCAATATTTTATGTGGCCACCATTATTTTCCAGCACTGCCTTAACCCTCATGGGCATGAAGTTCACCAGAGCTTCACAGGTTGCAACTGGAGTCCTCTTTCACTCCTCCATGACAACATCACAGAGCTGATGGATGATAGAGACCTTGCACTCCCTCACCTTCCATTTGAGGATGCCCCACAGATGCTCAATAGGGTTTAGGTCTGGAGACATACTTGGCCAGTCCATCACCTTTACCCTCAGCTTATTTAGCAAGGCAGTGGTCATCTTGGAGGTGTTTATTAAAGTAAGAGTAGGTGGGGGTAGGGCAAAGTATACTATATACAAGAGGTTAGTGGTTAAAGGCAAATAGCCCAATTTGAGTTTTATAATCTCCTAACCGCTAATACCTCCTGCCACAGATTTAAAGTTAAAAGCAAAGTACAACTAACAAGTAATTGTAAATAGACTTACAAATAGGAATAGGTAACTTAAATCTGTGAGGAAAAAATTCCACCAACTGAGCCCTTTCTGAGTCAAAGCTAAATATGTTTTAATTAGAAAAAATGTTTTTATTGTCCATTCATACACTAAACTTTATTAAGAAAATATATTTAACCACACATACATTTAGCAGGAGCTAAGAATTAAAAACACTGCACCTAAGTTGAGCTATGATTCTTAAATTAAATTATTCTGAAATCAGCATCAAAGGTATCTTGCAGAAAAATTATAAATATAGGCTAAGCCCTTACAATCCGAGGGCTAGTTTAAGTTTAAGTTTTACCAAGTTTTTTTATAAAGCTGCAATTTACCAGACCAACAAAGGTGAGCAAATTAAAAAAGGGAAAGACAAAGCTTATCCCAGAGGACCCCTGACGTACGTTTCACAAAAAACGCTTCCTCAGAGGGGTGTGGAGCCGCTGCAAAATGGCATATTTATGAGTCTTTACGACCCTCCTCGATTATTGAGTGGATATGCCTGATTGCCAATAGTCAGTTTATTATTGGCTTCTGAAAATGTCAGTCACAGAAATGACTAGGGATAGGGTAGAATGAGAGGTAGTGGTTCCTGACGTCAGTGTGATGTCTGAAGTGGGCGTGTTTGTTTACATATACATCACAGCTGCCGCCCTCATTGGATGATGGCCTAGAACATATGTTCCATTGTTGTACTGAGCCGGGTATCTAAGCATATTGATAGATGGCATAGAACAGTTACTGCCGAGCAAGACCGCATGTCATGGGCGGATAAATTCGATACGTCCCCACTGTATAATGTCACAGAAGTTGCGCCAAGCATCTACTGTATACCAGTTCATTGTCAGCCTTATACATTCTGAAATTAAGAAATTAATATATGGTGGAGTAACAACCTATGCCGGAGTACAGGATAGCCCTTACAGAATTTATCAACAGCTAACTTCTATCATTATTATGAAAGAACGAGAATGATCAACTTGATTAAATGCTGAACTTCCCATATGTTTATGTTCGGTCATAGGGGGAGTGTCAGAGTGTTAGACATAGGATCAGCTCGATTGGATGATGGAATTCCCATATGTTTATATTAGTTATGGCATGCGTGCCAGAGCGTGATGTATAACGCTATAATTGGGCAATACTGCTTATCATATGTTCTGTTATATACATATTAGTGAAGACGCATAGTATACCCCCCAAATTTTTGCCAGATAGGCGGCCCATGAGATCAATCCGTCTTATGAACGATTATACAGAGATCAGAATTACCTCCATAGGAGTTGCATTGATATTACCACTATTTGTTAGGAAGTGCATTGATATCAGAGATGATATTGAAGATATTACTTTCTACACAGATATGATGTAGTATATATTCATTAAAATATATGTGTAGAGGATAACCATATTTTCTTACTATTGGGTATTAGTTTTTCTGGTATATTATGCGTGTATTTTTTGCAGACAGTGTGATGGATTGTGCTAACACTGGATACTGTAAGTGCTCTGAATGGCAACTTAGTTGAGTGATCACTTGTATATTATGCATATGAGTGGTTTAAATTATATAATCTGTGGGTATCGTGGTAAAGGTGATAGATAGGTGTTGAATAGTGTACTCTTGAAGGATCAAAATAATACAGTGGGAAGTGAATTGAAGGAGAAACAAAATGTGGAACAAACATATCTTAGTGTATACAAATTAACATTGGAGGTTTATGAATATATAATAATTTTTGTATATACGACATTGTGAATTAAATAATAAAGTGAGGGATGTAATTGCCTCGAAGTGGAATTTGTGGATTAAATTTGCCCTCAGTGATTATAGGAGGGTCATAGTGTGGGCCATAGATCTATGGCAAGTGATAGAAAGAAAGATATTAAAGTATAAGTGCTGCGGTGCCTTACTTACAGATATACAAAATAATTATTGAAATCATTCATGCCATTTGG
Source organism: Bombina bombina (assembly GCF_027579735.1). NCBI lineage: Eukaryota > Metazoa > Chordata > Amphibia > Anura > Bombinatoridae > Bombina > Bombina bombina. The sequence continues at coordinate 140,186,996 of NC_069504.1, read as the reverse complement.
TTTTACAGAATTTAAACGATAAATCCATTTACATTCAAGTTTAAGTAATGTTTTTTCCAGATTGCCTCCTCGTATTCCTAGTGAGGCTTTTTGAATTACCATGTATTTTAGGTTGGTAGTGGAACACTTATGATGTATTTGGAAGTGTTTCGCGACTGATGTTAATTTCTTGCCACGTGCTTCATCCTTATTGGCATTTTTTATATTATTAGCATGTTCAAGAATACGCACCCTGATCTCACGGGTTATCATGCCAACATAGATCATTTTGCATTGGCAGAAGAGAGCATATACAACCGCAATAGTTCTACATGAGAAATGGGAGGCTAGATTGTATGAATGGCCATCTTTATCTTGGATGGTTTTGGACTTCATTACATATGGACAAGCAGAGCAAGTACCACAGGGATACATCCCTGGGTCAGTATCCTTTTTCTTGAAAGATCTCACATAGTGGCTGGATACGAGTCTATCCCTTAGATTTGTGGGTCTTTTGTACCCAATAGAGATTCTGTCACCAATAGTTTCTCTCAAAGAGGGGTCATTTTGTAATATTTTCCAGTGTTGATTAATTATTTTGGTTACTTCTGACATTTGTGGGTTATATGTGGTGATTAGTCTTGGATTGGACTCACTCGTATTTTTGATCTTTGGGACGAGTAAATTATCTCTGTGAATGTTCAGGGCCTTATATTTGGCTCGTTTGACTGCTTTCTTACTATAGCCTTGTGCTATTAGTCTGTCCATTGGGGCTTTGCTTTCTGTGAGATATATGTCGACACTGGAACAGTTACGTCTTAGATGCAGAAATTCCCCAAAGGGGATAGCCTTAAGGGTGCATGGTGGATGAGCACTAGATCTATGTAACAGTGTGTTAGTCGCTGTTTCTTTACGATAGATAGTGGTGTTTACAAAACCATCTTCTTTTTTGAATATGGTTATGTCCAAAAAGGAAATTTTGTGCTGATCAGCTGAATACGTTAATTTGATGTTTTTATTATTCATGTTTACTTTCATCATGAACTGATCCAATTCCTGTGATGTCCCTTCCCATATGAATAAGACATCATCTATATATCTTATCCATAGCGGGATGTGATCAGTGTAATGTTGTAATTCAGTTGAAAAGACATCAAATAGCTCCCAATGCCCCAAGAACAGGTTGGCATACGTAGGTGCACAAGCTGTACCCATCGCGGTACCTTGCGTCTGTAGGTAGTACCTATCGTTGAAGGTGAAAAAATTATGTGTCAAGACAAACTGCAGTAGTTGGATTACAAATGTATTGTGATCTTCATTGTCATTAGTATTAGATGAAAGAAAATACTTGATGGCTGCTATTCCATCGGTATGTCTTATGTTTGTGTAAAGTGACTCGACATCTGCAGTGACTAACCACATATCATCAGACAGCTGTATGTTTTGTAATATTTGTAGTACCTCCATAGTATCACGTACATATGAAGGTAATGTAGTTAGATACTCTCTTAACCTTTGATCAACATATCTGCTGGCATTTTCTGTTAGATTGTCATTCCCAGAAACGATAGGTCTACCGGGGGGTATTTGGGAATTCTTATGCACCTTTGGCAAGAAATATAGTGTGGCGACTTTCAGATGATCTATTGTTAAGTACTTTTTCTCAGTATTTGTAATGATGTTATTTGCCCAAGCTTGTTTGACTAAGTTATTGTATTGTGTCAGGTATGAGCTTTGAGGGTTAAAGATCAATTGTTTGTAGCATGTGGAGTTAGAGAGCTGTCTTGAGGCTTCATCTGTGTACATTTTAGATGGCCATAATACCACATTTCCACCCTTATCAGACGGTTTTATGGTGACATCTTTCCACGATTCAATCTCATTCAGAGCTTTGAATTCTGATGTTGTCAAATTTTGATTCTGTCGAATAACAGGCAATTGTTCAATTTGGTTGCAGACCATTTTACAAAATACCTGAATTTCAGGTGAATTGGACATGGAGGGAACGTATTTGGATTTTGGTTTGAGAGCGGTTTTCCACGTATTAGAGTCAGGCAGGGTTACATCATTAGAGTTAATCATATCCTCATCACTGAGTTGTTCTAGAATTTCAACTGTACTCAAGTCTGCTGTATCTAAAACGTTGGGATTGTAGGCATATATCTTTTTTACATCAACTTGCGTGAAAATAAGTGTATGTCTTTTATTAATTCAAACTTATTAAGAGAATTCACTGGACAAAAAGATAATCCCTTTGATAGTACAGCTATATGATCTTGATTCAGTATATGATCAGATAGATTGATGACCCTCAATTTGTCATCCTGATTTTGGAGAAGGGACTCAATTCCCTCCTCCTGGTGGATTGACGTGTTGGACCTGTGAATTTCCTTTTGTTCCCCCGTGAATTGGGTATTGTGTGATTGGTCTGCAATATAGGAGGAGTTGGATTGTGTGGAGTTTGGACTAAAAAAGAAGAGGAAGATGTATTTAATGATTGTGCTGCACTGTGTGTCTTGGGTCTAGTGGATTGGGAGACATTATCAGTGCTGTTACTGTGCTGGCTGAGATTACTTATCTCTACCTCATTATCAGAAACGTCAGATTCACTCTCAGCACTGCTATCAGTTTGTTGTACTATGTATCTATTGGATCTATATCTGGATGTATGATTGTTACGCCAACGGTATATTCTCTGATTTTGAAAATCCTCTATGTCTCGTTGGAGTTTGTTTTTTATTTGCTACTAATTCCAATTCTAATTTGTCTAGCTCATGTTGATATTTATCATATTTTACTTTGTAATCAAATTTTTCATCAAATTTAGACAATTGAGTGTTATATTCCTCTATTTCAGTGTCTAGTTTGGTGAGCTCTAATTTGTCATGTTTTATTAGAATTTGGATTAGTTTTAGCGAACATTCAGTTAAGGCAGTTTCCCATTGTTTCACTAGATCTTCATTATTTAGGGTAAAGGCAGGGAATACTTTCATTCTTAACCCTCTAGGTATTAGGTTTTTTTCGGCATATTTTTCGAAAAAAAATGCCAATTCCACCACCTTTTAGACTGCTTATGTAAGGTCTGATGTAATTTGCACAATACATTATTCAACTCTTCTTCATTGATTTTTATATTTTCACTATTAGGTGTGTTGAAAAGTGAATTTAGTTCCTGTAATCTTTTTTGCTGGCGATTAGCTATATCACCTTGAATATTCATAGTTTGTGTAAGAAACCCCCTTGAAAAAGGCTAAACCCAGAAAAGGAGATCTGGGTATATTCTCCTTATTAGGAACAATTTAAAGTAAGAGTAGGTGGGGGTAGGGCAAAGTATACTATATACAAGAGGTTAGTGGTTAAAGGCAAATAGCCCAATTTGAGTTTTATAATCTCCTAACCGCTAATACCTCCTGCCACAGATTTAAAGTTAAAAGCAAAGTACAACTAACAAGTAATTGTAAATAGACTTACAAATAGGAATAGGTAACTTAAATCTGTGAGGAAAAAATTCCACCAACTGAGCCCTTTCTGAGTCAAAGCTAAATATGTTTTAATTAGAAAAAATGTTTTTATTGTCCATTCATACACTAAACTTTATTAAGAAAATATATTTAACCACACATACATTTAGCAGGAGCTAAGAATTAAAAACACTGCACCTAAGTTGAGCTATGATTCTTAAATTAAATTATTCTGAAATCAGCATCAAAGGTATCTTGCAGAAAAATTATAAATATAGGCTAAGCCCTTACAATCCGAGGGCTAGTTTAAGTTTAAGTTTTACCAAGTTTTTTTATAAAGCTGCAATTTACCAGACCAACAAAGGTGAGCAAATTAAAAAAGGGAAAGACAAAGCTTATCCCAGAGGACCCCTGACGTACGTTTCACAAAAAACGCTTCCTCAGAGGGGTGTGGAGCCGCTGCAAAATGGCATATTTATGAGTCTTTACGACCCTCCTCGATTATTGAGTGGATATGCCTGATTGCCAATAGTCAGTTTATTATTGGCTTCTGAAAATGTCAGTCACAGAAATGACTAGGGATAGGGTAGAATGAGAGGTAGTGGTTCCTGACGTCAGTGTGATGTCTGAAGTGGGCGTGTTTGTTTACATATACATCACAGCTGCCGCCCTCATTGGATGATGGCCTAGAACATATGTTCCATTGTTGTACTAATCCGGGTATCTAAGCATATTGATAGATGGCATAGAACAGTTACTGCCGAGCAAGACCGCATGTCATGGGCGGATAAATTCGATACGTCCCCACTGTATAATGTCACAGAAGTTGCGCCAAGCATCTACTGTATACCGGTTCATTGTCAGCCTTATACATTCTGAGATTAAGAAATTAATATATGGTGGAGTAACAACCTATGCCGGAGTACAGGATAGCCCTTACAGAATTTATCAACAGCTAACTTCTATCATTATTATGAAAGAACGAGAATGATCAACTTGATTAAATGCTGAACTTCCCATATGTTTATGTTCGGTCATAGGGGGAGTGTCAGAGTGTTAGACATAGGATCAGCTCGATTGGATGATGGAATTCCCATATGTTTATATTAGTTATGGGATGCGTGCCAGAGCGTGATGTATAACGCTATAATTGGGCAATACTGCTTATCATATGTTCTGTTATATACATATTAGTGAAGATGCATAGTATACCCCCCAAATTTTTGCCAGATAGGCGGCCCGTGAGATCAATCCGTCTTATGAACGATTATACAGAGATCAGAATTACCTCCATAGGAGTTGCATTGATATTACCACTATTTGTTAGGAAGTGCATTGATATCAGAGATGATATTGAAGATATTACTTTCTACACAGATATGATGTAGTATATATTCATTAAAATATATGTGTAGAGGATAACCATATTTTCTTACTATTGGGTATTAGTTTTACTGGTATATTATGCGTGTATTTTTTGCAGACAGTGTGATGGATTGTGCTAACACTGGATACTGTAAGTGCTCTGAATGGCAACTTAGTTGAGTGATCACTTGTATATTATGCATATGAGTGGTTTAAATTCTATAATCTGTGGGTATCGTGGTAAAGGTGATACCCAGTGGTCAGGCAGTGGTCATCTTGGAGGTGTGTTTGGGGTCGTTATCATGTTGGAATACTGCCCTGCGGCCCAGTTTCAGAAGGGAGGGGATCATGCTCTGCTTTAGTATTTCACAGTACATTTTGGCATTCATGGTTCCCTCAATTAACTGTAGCTCCCCAGTGCTGGCAGCACTCATGTAGGCCCAGACCATGACACTCCCACCACCATGCTTGACTATAGGCAAGACACACTTGTCTTTGTACTCCTCACCTGGTTGCCGCCACACACGCTTGACACCATCTGAAACAAATAAGTTTATCTTGGTCTCATTGGACAACAGGACATGGTTCCAGTCGTCCTTGTCCTTAGTCTGCTTGTCTTCAGCAAACTGTTTGCAGGCTTTCTTGTGCCTCATCTTTAGAAGAGGCTTCCTTCTGGGACAACAGCCATGCAGACCAATTTGATGCAGTGTTCGGCGTATGGTCTGAGCACTGACAGGCTGACCCCCCTCCCCTTTAACCTCTGCAGCAATGCTGGAAGCATTCATACTTCTATTTCCCAAAGACAAGCTCTGGATATGACGCTGAGCATGTGCACTTAACTTCTTTGGTCGACCACGGCGAGGCCTGTTCTGGGTGGAACCTGTTCTGTGAAACACTGTATGGTCTTGCCCACCATGCGGCAGCTCAGTTTCAGGTTCTTGGCAATCTTATTTTAGCCTAGGCCATCTTTATGTAGAGCAACAATTCTTTTTTCAGATCCTCAGAGAGTTCTTTGCCATGAGGTGCCATGTTGAAATTCCAGTGACCAGTATGAGAGAGTGTGAAAGCAATAACACCAAATTTAACACACCCGGTCTCCATTCACACCAGAGACCTTGCAACACTAATGAGTCACAGGACACCGGGGAGGGGAAATGGCTAATTGGGCCCAATTTGGACATTTCCACTTCGGGGTGTACTGGATTTTGTTGCCAATGATTTAGACATTAATGGTTATGTGTTGAGTTATTTTGAGGGGACAGCAAATTTACACTGTTATACAGGCTGTACACTCACATTGTAGCAAAGTTTAATTTCTTCAATGTTGTCACATGAAAAGATATAATAAAATATTTAAAAAAATGTGAGTGGTGTACTCACTTTTGTGAGATACTGTGTATAGATATATATATATATATATATATATATATATATATATATATATATATATATATATATATATATATATATAATTTTTTATTTTTTTTTTAATTTTTTTTTTTAAATAGGCCAAGTGCACAATATGCAGAATATTTGATGATGATTATAACATAGATTATATGTTACTGATAGTATATTACAATGATTTATAATTTCAGCAGCCTTTAGATTATATTTTTGCCATCACTGGTACATAACCAATAATAACTGTGGCATTTGCATATTTAGGCTTTATGCTGCCCTAGGCACTCAAAATTCTGCCACCCCCTACCCTCTAGGTTTTAGGCCTTTTAAGCCATAATACTTTTTGTTGAAGGTGTAACATTATTTTTTTTTATGTCATTTCAAAAGTTCAAGTGCCATTTCAAAATGTTCAAGTGCGCATGTGTGTGTGTGTGATGAGAGTGTTTGTTTATGGTATGTGTGTAATGAGTGTGTGTAGTGTAGTGTGTGTAAAGTGGATGTGTGTAGTGAGACACAAAAAGTGCTGCCCCCCAAAAATTGCCACCCTAGGCAAGTGCCTTGTTTGACTAGGCCAAAATAATTAAACTATTCTGAATACTGTAAAATCCAAATTTAAACAAAATATAAATTAATCATCTATGACTATGTATGAAAGGACTTAGCAATTATAACAAGAACCATATTCCTAATAATAAAAAATCCACTCATTTGACAAGAACTAGTAATGATATTTTTTATAGTATATAGACAATTTTTTTCTGCTGCTTTATGGATCATTATAAAAGTATACATTTTTCAGTTTAATATTTCTTTTTAGGTAAAAGCAACTGCTTTGAAGAAGCAACAATTAGTCCGCCTGCTCTGCAGTTAATCACCTTATGCATATTTATAACCCATAATCACTGTTCTACATTTAAAGTTTTATATATGATAAAAAATATGCTTATCATAATTATATTTCAACCTGCATAATACCTTAATTTATCCTATAACTATTTGAAATATTTATAATTAGGATTCAAGACATGTATTAAGGGCCATTCATTGTAGTAATTATATGTAAGACATTTCTCAAGAAAATTGTTAACATATTCATAAATTAGCAAATTCTGTTTTTGTTATATATTTATTAATGGAAATTATGTTGTGTTAATATATTTGTTTTTATGTGGAAACCGGTGCAAATTCAACCCATTTAGACTTTAAGGATGTTCCTGCATATGGTTTAATCATCATTTAAGTCATGAATCTAATAGTAATGAGATTTTTTTTATATATTTTATTCTGTGATATTACTTTCCAAATTGTTCTTGGATCTCAATTTCTAATTTTGCATTTATTTTGCATTTTACTTACCTCCTCACATCTCCTCTATCCTTCCAAGATTTTTCTGGATATATGTGCTTTTTCGCCTTATTAAATGGACATGAAACCCAGATTCTTTCTTGTAATATTCAGATAGAGAATACCATTTAAAAAAAGTTTCCAATTGACTTCTGAAATTAAATTTACTTTGATTTTCCCATGTTATTATTTGTTGAAGAGATACCTAGGTAGGTATCGGGCACATACCTAAAGCACTAAGCAACAGGAAATAATGCTGATATCTTGTGCTCTTGCTAATGCCAAATACTGTTGCAAATGTGCTGCCATATAGTGGTGCAGACAAGTACACACTCCTGAAGTTACATCACTGATTTTCAACAAAGGATAACAAAATACAAAGAAATGTTGATAATAGAAGTAAAACATAAAGTTGTTTAAACTCATATGCTCTATAGTAAAGCAGGCTCACTTATGCTAGCCTGAGCATGTAAGTGAAGAAGAAGAAGAAGTCTATTTGTTAAGCCGTAACTCATCTCAGAGGTAGAAAATTTAAATTATCGTGATTGACTTGACCAAGTTGATTGATAAGCCCTGTTCTTGCGCGATTGGTTGAACCTTGCCACATGTTTAAAAAAAGTATAGTTTTGTGCTACTGCTGGCTTGTAGCAGTACTTCTAGCTTTACTTTACGTTTAAGTTGCTGTCCAGGTGCTTATCTGTTGCCCTGAAGATGTTCCTCATAGGAAATAAGGGGTTAATTGCTTTATATTAAGGAATTAATTATCTGCTGAATACCAATGCACTAAACAATGTTATTTTCTATAATGAACAATTCCTCGGAAACTTTCTCTATTTAGTCTAATCAAGCATAAAAAAAAGTTTTGTTCAGTCACCATTCAGTTGCAAGAGTATCTATATGTGAAAGACTCCTTAGATGCTGTCTTTGTTAGTTGGTATAGGGACACAGTGTCAGTAATTTATTTGTTTATGACCTCACAGGCTCAATTCCTGGATGAAATAATTTTAACATTTTGAAACATGCTAGACATTTACAATTTTTATTAATTGGTAAAAATAAAATATTCCTAAAATAAAAGTTCTAATCAGCTTGAATAACCTCTTGCCTTTGCTGGATTAAAAGTATGTTATACAATGTTTTACTTCTTTTCTGTATCTAAACTATCTTAAGGCTCACCAGTAGACAGGCAAATTGGTATTGGTCCAAATATTGGCAAATTAGATAATTTGTCACAGAACCGAATGAATGATCAACAACCTGATGAAATAAAAAAAGTGAATTAATATATTAAGAACTGTGTTAATATTTGTGTATTTGTTTTTCTTTTAATAATTAACCCCTCGCTTACCTTGCTATTAACCCCTAGCACCACAACCCATTTGCCAAACGGACTACACTGCTTAAACCATCACAAGTTTCATCGCAAAAACATACTTTGGTAAACTGCCACAACCCTCATAAAAAAAAACGCTACAAGCCTATACTCCTAAACCTATACTACTTAACCGTTAAACCACCATAACCCCATCACAATAACCCCCTATAGTACTTAACGCCTAAACCACCATGACCCCTATTGCAATTAAAAACTCTACACTATTACATCCTAGCCCATAGCCGCCAACTAGCCTATGCTATTAATTGCTAAAACCACAAACTCCATGGCAAAAAAATAACTACACTTCTTAACCCCCTAAACCACCAAAACCCTCATCGCAAATACCCACTTTGGTAAACTGTCACAACCCCCATCGCAAAAACATGCTACAAACCTTAGCCCTAAACCTACACTACTTAACCCCTAAACCACTACAACCCCATTTTAATAACCCCTATACTGCCACAACCCCTATTACAATAAAAACCCCTACACTATTAACCCCTAAATCATCACAACCCCATCACAATAAGCCCCCTACTATTTTAACCCCCTAACAGCTAACCCCCCAAGACACCTAATTTAAGACCTCCCAAGTTGGGGTACTTTAGTTTTAGGATTGTTTTTTTTTTAAGCTTTTTTATTGTTTAGGGTAGTTTAGTTATTATAGGCCTTTTTATTTTTAAGTTTCTTTTTTACTGTTAGTGTGCTTTTAAACTTAGGCGGCTTTAAGTTAGGGGTCTTGGTAGCTTAAGCTGTTAGGGGGATCATAGAAAACGGGGTTTATTTTGATGGGGGTTATGTTGGTTTAGGTATTAATAGTGTAGGGGTTTTATTGTAATGGGGGTTTTGGCAGTTTAGGGGTTAAATAATGTAGTGGGTTTATTTATTACATTGGGGTTATGGCAGTTTAGGGGTTATTAGTGTAGGGGGTTAATATGATGGGGTAATGGTGGTTTCAGGATTAATATTGTAAGGGTTTTCTTGTGATGCAGGTTGTGGCATGTTAAGGGTTAAATAGTGTAGGTGGTTATTGCATTGGGGTTGTGATGGTTTAGGGGTTAATAGTGTAGGTTTGTGATGTGGCTGTGATGGTTTAAGAGTTAAGACATGTAGATGTTTTTTGCAATGGGATTGTGGTGGTTCAGGGGTTAAATAGTATAAGTTTATTCCTTAGGGGTCATGTAGCTGTTTTTTTGCAATAGGGTTGTGGTAGTTTAGGAGTTAATTATGTATTGGATTTTTGCGATGAGGTTGTGGCAGTTTAGGGGTTAAGTAGTCTAGCAGGTTTTTGTGATGAGGGTTGTGGCAGTTTAGTGTAGCAGGTTTTTGTGGGGGTTTAGGGGTTAATGGAGTAGGGGTTTATTGCGATGGGAGTTGTAGCGGTTTAGGCATAAATAATGTAGGTGTTAAATAGTGTAGGAAGTTTTTTTATTACTATTATTTTAGGCATTTCATTTGTTTTATCAAACTTCATTAACATTGAATGTAATGCCTAACGAAAGACCTGAAAAGGTTTGAAATTTTGGTTCAGACAAATTATCAAAACTAAAATTGAATGCACATTTGAATGCACATGTCTACCAGCAAAATAAAAGAGAAAATAATAATTTTATTTTTCTGCTTGGAAGCCTAGCAGTATGATCTGTTATTGTTTTTTTTTTTTTTGCGTGTGTTGGTAGCACTCGTATTTCAAGTTGAAAATAAAAATGTATCATTCACGACAAATGTAAAATGCCAAACTACAAATATCCCATTAACATATTACCCCATAAAAGTCAAGGAAACTAAAAAAGTTGAAAAAAACACCCTACTCGTGTATAAACCCGATTGCATATTCTCAAGTGCGCTAACCTGATATGAAAATATGAATTTTTCACTTTCCAATGTACTTCACATAGAAGAATTTGTTCTATTTATTCATAAATACATACATATTTATATGTGCGTATATATATATATATATACTGTATATATATATATATATATATATATATATCAGAAATAGAGAGTGAAACAGCGCTATATGAAGATATGTGGGAAAGTGTACCAATATGTATATTTCACAGACTCTGTGTGGTTATATAGTATATTATAGATGTACAAAGAATAGATACCACAGTATGATAATACAATGTATATATCTAGATGTAGTCTGGTAATGGATCTGGATTCTGCCAGAACTCTACACCTCCACTGAATACATATAATATATATACACAAGCGGTACTGGTATCTGACAGCAGGTGAATATAACTACTTAAATAGGCAGTCCTTAGGAGAGAATGTCTATTAGGTATCATTAGGTTCAGTTCCAAACAATCCCCACAAAGTGCAGCTCAGTCCAGGCAAAAAAAGATTCACCTCTTCAGGAGATGATCCTCCCAGGTATTCTATGGAATAGAGAAAAAACAAGCGCACAGGGGGTGCATCTAGTGCAATAAACGACAAACTGGGTGACTTTGAAATAAAAAGATGTACAGCAAACTCACATGATTCCACCTCAAAAGTATGAGGTATGTTAAAAGCACTTGTAATATAATAGCAGATGCTCCTCCTCCGGGAAATCTCCTGCCTGGATCAGACTGCTCCTTGGGACACACTCAGACTGCAGGCGAGTACACCACATGTACAGCTAGTCAGAAGTCCTATATCTTTATTAAAGAGGGGCAGGGCCAGGAACTACTATATACAAAGGAGTTTATTCAGCCATGTATTTATATACAAGTGTCAGTAAAAGGTTCACAAAGTAGGAGGACACAAACAACCATAAAATATAAAACCACATCAAAACGTTCAGAAATATATAAAAAAAAAATGTTCACATGAACTTGCTAACAGCACGAGTCTGATCAACAGCTGCTGCAGAAGATGAACCACATGCAGCTATTAAGCCGTTTTGCAAGCAGATAATGAATGTTGAATAGCAGGGGGCGGAGCATCTGCTATTATATTACAAGTGCCTTTAACATACCTCATACGTTTGAGGTGGAATCACGCGAGTGTGCTGTACATCTTTTTATTTTGAAGTCACCCAGTTTGTCGTTTATTGCACTAGGTGCACCCCCGTGTGCTTATCTTTTCTCTATTCCATATGATATATATATATATATATATATATATATACTGTATATATATATATATATATATATATATATGTATATATATATATATATATATATATATATAGATGATTATATATCGGTAAAGATATATACAGGAATACATAGGAATATCTATTTAAAAATACTTTCTCTTCTATATGCAGAGCACTGGAATGTGAAATATTTACAGTAAATACACAGTATACCACTTTATTAAATATACATTTTGCATAAATATGTTTGTCCATGTTTTATTCTACTTAACTGCAAAGTGTTCTAAAGCACATTTATATATATATATATATATATATATATATATATATATAGTAACATAGAAGATGAGGTTAAAAAAATGTCAGAAGTCCAGTGAGTTCAACCTATACAAATCTAATATAAAGGTGACACCATTTAATACAAGCAATCATCCCTGAATTATGTTTCTAGACAAAAAAAGTATCCAAACCATTTTTATATGTATCTAAGTTATTGTCATTCACTACCTCCTTTGGTATTGAGTTCCACAATTTCATTGCTCTTATAGTGGAATTTTTTTTTTCTGTGGCAGGACATATGTATTAAAGTGTTTATATCTGTATATATGTCTTTCAATAAACATATAAACATATATACATACATACATATACATAAATAGACATGTAAACGTATGTATCTCTATGTTAAAGCCCTTTGCATGACTTTTTTCTAACACGTGAGACCTCATATGTTTGAGCCCTTACAACTTTATTGTGCATTTTTTTATTTTAATCAAGCAGCATACCTCTTATCAGTATGAGCAAAAAGTACAAGTATAATTAATTTCTGTTTTATCTTACTTGTAATGTTAAATTATTACACCATATTGTGTTTCTGGGCGTTGTTTCTTATTTTGTCTCAGATAATTATTATTTAACTTAAGGTTTTTATGACGAAAAAGCTTTAGAAATCTCCTACAGGAATAGTCAATAATAGATAGATAACAAGCATTGCCTGGTTATATTAATTAGTATATGAAAGGAATAATTAACTATCTCAAAACATTAGGGGCTCCATGTACTAAGCCGTCAATTCATCCGTCATTGTAGACGCGGATAAACTCGCCGTTACTCGCCGTGGGCGAAATGGTGTCCGCTGTCGCTATGTACTAATATTCCCCCAATAAATAGACAAGTCTAGCCCGCCGCGAGCAGTTGCGGATTGTTGATAAATTTGACGCCTCGCTCGCCGCGAGTAAGCTGATGTACTTAACTTTCAGTTGAATTGTCTGGCCAGTTATTAACACGTGACATGCAAGGTGTCACGAACATCATAGTAGTCGCGGGAATAGAATTTCGCTCCTATAAAAGTTCAACTTATCTAAACAACTTTATTATTGTTCAAAATTTTTTGAAGAGTGATAACAGAGCGTTATTTTTGTAATATTTATTTACAATTTGGATATGGCTTCATCTGGATCTGATAATATATAAATATTAATATAAAAATAATTATAAAGATTGACAACTATACAATACAAATTTAAAATATAGATTACTCTTTAATTACAGTCGACAAATTGGGCGCAATTTATGTACATGGAAATGAGAGACAAATTAGACGCCAGTTATGCTGTAAGTACAATGCTGATATTACTGCCTTTTATATATGTCTAGACTGGCGTCTATTGACTTTCCTATTGTTTTGTACCTTGCCCGCCACCTAAAAGGTGGCGAGGCAAAAATAACGAGGTGGGAGCGGAAATTGTAGCGAGCGGACAAATAGATTTTTTAGTACATTCGTTTTTGGCGAGTTGGTGGTCAAATGTGTCTAATTACAGTGAAAAATGGAGCGGTAGCGAGGTTTGGCGGATAAGTACGCTCGCAATTTTAAAGATGCGAGTTTTAACATAATTGACGGCTTTGTACATATCAGTTTGCGAATTTTGACGCGAGATTTGTTGCGGGTAGCTCGCTGACTGCTTAGTACATGGAGCCCTAGGAGTGATAAGATGAAAGAGGTTTTGTGGCATATATTTCCAAATAAAGGGCAACATTTATCACCCTTGCAGGCGGACCGATTCACAAGTAGTGACCCGTCTACTTGTAATTGCCACTTTCAGTGCAGCAGTTTAACATTGTTTATTGTGCAATGTTGCCCCTACACATGTGCAACCAATAGCATAAGAGAAGGCATGTCAATTATACTAAACAAGCTGCAGCTTAATACATTTACCTAAAAATATTAATTATATGTATGCAAAGGGAAAACTAAATTTTGCTCTGCACTTTCATTCTTTATTTTGCCTGCTTTTCCTGTGAATTAAATCTGAAAAATGTATGTTTTTCCCACTGAACCAGAAAGGCTGGAGGGCATTGATTTAAAGTCAACAACCTGATCCTCCTACAAGCTTCACACTGATTGCTATATGTGCAGGAGCACAGTAATGCTGGTCCCTAATTGACTACAAACTAAGTTGAACTGTGCTCAAGAAGCTTTTCAAAGGGTGTGTTAATGTGTTAATGGAGTGCCAATCATTGTAAATTGTGCTGTGCAAACTTTGGATACAGACATTTTACAATGCAGTGAATAATTTCTGATGCATATGCAAAATGATGACATTAATAAGGGGAAACAAGTGTATATATGTATATAGTTATTTATGAGCTATGTGGCGGTTTAGGGATTATGAGAATAGGGAGCTAACAGTGATTTGGGTTAGTAGGCGAGTATGGGTGTTAGATTTTTTTCCGCTTTTCTCACTCCATTGAAGTCTATGGGGGAGTACATTAACGAGGTTGCAATATTCTAACTTCGGCTAACTTGGTTAAAGGGACAGTGAACCCATTTTTTTTTTCTTTTGTGATTCAGATAGAGCATGTAATTTTATGCAACTTTCTAATTTACTACTATTATAAATTTTTCTTCGTTCTCTTGCTATCTTTATTTGAAAAAGAAAACATTTAAGCTTTTTTGGGGGTTCAGAACTCTGGACAGCACTTTTTTTATTGGTGGATGAATTTATCCACCAATCAGCAAGGGCAACCCAGGTTGTTCACCAAAAATGGACCGGCATCTAATCTTACATTCTTGCATTTAAAATAAAGATACCAAGAGAATGAAGAAAATTTGATAATAAGAGTAAATTAGAAAGTTGCTTAAAATGTTATGCTCTATCTGAATGACAAAAGAAAAAATTTGGGTTCAGTGTCCCTTTAACAACATTAATTTTAACTTGTAATACGCGTGATACCTGACGCATGCAAAAAAACAAAAAGTAGCACTCCACTCACAATCTAGCCCAAAGCATTAATATATATATATATATATATATATATATATATATATATATATATATATATATATATATATATATATATATACTGTATCTGTAAATAATACAAATATAAATAAATATATTTAAAAAAATTGTGGGATAGATTACAAGTAACACAAGCATAAACTTCACTAGAAGTAAACTTTTTGCTCATGTGGGTTAGTGCATGTATTACAAGTTAAAAGCAAAAAAGTCAGGACTTTTATTATCGAAACAGTGCTAAGGCATTCACCCCATAGACTTCTAATGGAGAGTGTAGAAGATAAAAAATACTTATTGTTTGCAGGCTAATCCAACAGAAGTCATTAATAGTTCACATTCCAATGTTCTGCACATACAGGAATATATTATTTGTTATTGTAAATACATAGTTCTATTTATATCTAAATATACCTATACCTGTATATAAATTCCTATAGTAATATTATTATAGATATATATGTTGGTAATGTTGTGGAAATCTATATCAAAATATCATAAAAATGAATTGATAGCTATCAAATTTATTAGTTATTTTCTCTTAACCAATATTTGATTTAACCATGGTGCACATATCTCTACTTGAAGGACATTTACAGTAAATACACAGTAAAACACAATATTAAATATTATTATGGGATTATTATTTAGACACCTCTAATCTGACGTGCCTTAAATGCAATAGTGCTCAAGTGAACGTGTTTACTTTCAATGCTTACGCTTACTTTCAACGTTTACTTTTTGCCTCAATAAATGTTGGAAAAAATGCATGTCTGTGTGCAACCAATACTGTGGTATTAATAATTATTGTCCAATAGGTTCAACTTTCGATGGTCTACTGATAGAGTGGGACAAGTCTCTCAAGTCACACGTACAATATATATATATATATATATATATATACACATATACTGTATATATATATATATATATATATATATATATATATATATATATATATATATATAACAAAGATGTTCATTCATTTTTTATTAAAAACAAACAAAATATCACTATAATTTGAAATATCCTCTTTTGAATGACACAAAGAAAAAATTGAATGTTTGTTGTGTAATATTAATTTCAATGTGCATTGTACTGTTTAAAGCACAAAGCACCTGATTTTTAGTGACAAATGCCATCCACTGCATTTTTTTTTAACAGGAACACTTAATTTCCCTGTGGAGGTATATAAAAGGAGACTTATTCACACTGTGTCTGAGGATTTTAATTAAGTTAGCATTAGCAACCATGTCAATGGGACAAATGCACCAAAGCATTTTCTTTTGACCTTTCAAATAACAGTTAACCTCAGCTTAAGTAGACACTATTGAACAAGACTGAAATTATAAGATATCAGCTGCATTAGAAACAAGGATATTGTTTCTGATTCAAGCCCAGTTGTCCTAAGATTCATTTTGCAGCTTGTCAAATAAACTAAACAAGTCAGTGTGACTGGACAGAGCATTTATTGGACTTGTCTGTTCTAGGTTCCAAACCATTGAGTTTGTCAGTTAGTGATTTGCAACGGGACTAGGAAAAGCTATAGGGAGTTGTAGTGTCACTCTCCTTTATTTCATTACATACGTAACATAAAAGTTACAAAATAGCTATAGAAGGCTTTAGGTTAGTGTAACATTGAAGTGTCTTTTTTACAATCTATAATATATTTCTATATAATTTTTATGAAACTATTTGTTGCATTTCAAAAACTAATAAGATGTTGAATGAACTAAAGACATTAGATATGTCTCACTTAAAAATACACTTTTTAGTAGCACCTACTAGTCATTCTGTATTATGGTTAACTGTTAAATAAGAAAAACTAAGCGTTTGATTGACAATCGAGAAAAATAGATTTGACAATGTCAAAAAGCATGTAAATAATAATAATTGATGAATTGCTTTATAAAAGATCATGCGCTATTTCACTACCACTCCAACAGAAAAAAATAAACATCTTGTCAATGGCAAAATAAAGTAAATGGATTTTATTATTTTAATATTTTTATACGCCCAAACACTGCTCAGGTATGTAAAGATTGCTATGGTATTATCAGATCATAAATGCAAGATTTAAAAAATCTATTAAAGGGACACTGAACCCAAATTTTTCTTTTGTAATTCAGAAAGAGCATGCAATTTTAAGCAACTTTCTAATTTACTCCTATTTTCAATTTTTCTTCGTTCTCTTGCTATCATTATTTGAAAAAGAAGGCATCTAAGCTTTTTTTTTTGGTTTCAGTACTCTGGACAGCACTTTTTTATTGGTGGATGAATTTATCCACCAATCAGCAAGGACAACCCAGGTTGTTCACCAAAAATGGGCCGGCATCTAAACTTACATTCTTGCATTTCAAATAAAGATACCAAGAGAATGAAGAAAATTTGATAATAGGAGTAAATTAGAAAGTTGCTTAAAATTTCATGCTCAATCTGAATCACAAAAGAAAAATTTTGGTTACAGTGTCCCTTTAAGTGTAATTAATATGCAAAACTGTTTATAAAACATTATAAGTTGCCCTCCTACTTGTATACACATTATCAATAAATATTCCTAGACTAATGTTATAAGATCAATATAATTGTATTATAACTTTATCAGAATGTAGCCTTTTTTAGAGTGAATACCATAAGGCAGGGTTGTTAATTTCCAATAATAAGAGTATTGAGTAATGAGTATTCTAACTTCAAGATAAATCATACATGAACATTGACTTGTATCTTGCTTGTCTTTTTGCACTGCTAATGTGGTCTAATAAGCAACTTTCCAATTTTAAGTAATTGTAGATGGTAGATTAAATTCTTTTTTCTGTTGACTTTTGGGCCAACATCAGGCATCAGACAATTAAAACTAAGCTGTGAATAAACCCTTATTCTATTTTAGCCAAAAACAGTTATTGGATGATTTAGAAGGCACAAAAGTTCTATTTTTTAGAAACATTTTCACATTTTTTTATGACAACATTATAGGATGGCTTTAAAACAGATCATCTGATTTTGAAAGTCCTATAATAATGATTTCCATATATGCACAGTTCTCAGAAAAAAACTGTCAAAACTCAACTCGTTTATGTTATTTGTAAAAGAGACATTTAAATGTAAAATATAAAATGCTCTATTTCATATTTTCCAAGGGTATAATTCTGCTATATTCCAATGTAACTAAAGACAAACCAATATTTTCAGCAGACATGACCATTTGAAAACACACTCTCGGGTAGATTACGAGTTTTGCACTAAACAGGGTGGAAACTAACGCCATAAAAGTTGAGTTTTATTTTACTCTCCATAGCGCTGCCAATACGAGTTACTGAAAAGCCTTCTTGTGGGTGCGATATGGTGGCATTAAGCTCCATATCGCACAAAATCTAAGGGCTGCTTTGACATGCTCGTGCACCGTTTCCCCCATAGACATCAATGGGGAGAGAGTGTTTGAAAAAAACCTAACACCTGAAGTGCTGAAAGAAAAATCTCTGTAACGGGGAATAAAAGATACATTTAAACCTAACACCCTAACATAAACCCCTAGTCTAAACACCCCTAATCCACCGCCCCCGACATCCCCGACACCTAAATAAAGTTATTAACCGCTAATTCGCCGGTCCGGACATAGCCTACACTAATAAAAGCTATTAACATCTAATCTGCTTCCCCAACATTGCTGACACTATAATAAAGTTATTAACCGCTGTTCCAGCGCTCTCTGACATCGCTGTCACTAAATAAAATGATTAACCCCTAAACCATTGACAATGAAGTCCATGGAAAGATGTGTCCAAGGATGCTCACCATTAGCAATAGGTTGAAGAAGACCCACAGGAAGACGTTGAGGAGTCTTATTCTGTGCACAAGCTGAGCAGGAGGCAACATACGCAGCAACATCAGAACGAAGACCTGGCCACCAGAATTGTCGAGTGACAGACCAAATCATTTGGTTCTTGCCTGGGTGACCGGCGGCTTTAGGATAGTGGTAAGTGTTTAAAAGTTTAGTTCGAAGATTCTCAGGAACAAAACACTTACCACCAGGTTTCTCAGGCGGTGCATTGGTTTGTGCAGCCGGGATCTCCTCCCCCAAGGGAGAAGTCAAATTAGTACATTTGGTAGCCAAAATATGGTCAGGAGGTATAACAGGAGTAGGTACAGACTCCTCCTTGGACAGAGGCGAAAATTGTCGAGAGAGGGCATCAGCCCTAACATTCTTACTACCAGGCAGATAGGAGACCACATAATTAAATCGAGACAAAAATAGCGCCCATCTGTCCTGTCGGGGCGACAAACGTTTTGCTTCAGATAAATAAGTTAAATTCTTGTGGTCAGTAAGAATGAGCACTGGCACGCTAGTACCCTCGAGAAGATGCCTCCATTCCTGAGAGTGCCAAAATTATGGCCAGTAATTCCCTGTCACCAATTTCATAATTGCACTCCGCTGGAGACAATTTCTTAGAGAAGAAACCACATGGATGCAAGGAACCTTCAGGCGTAGGACGTTGAGACAAGAGGGCACCTACTCCAGTCTCAGACGCATCGACCTCAAGAACGAAAGGCAGGACAGGGTTAGGATGAGCCAGAACTGGAGCGGCAGCAAAGGCAGTCTTAAGAATATCAAAGGCCTCAATGGCAGTAGGTGACCAATGGAGTGGATCATTCTCTTTACGGGTCATGTCTGTGATAGGTTTGACCAAGGAAGAAAAGTTTTTAATAAACGTTATATAGTAATTGGCGAACCCGAAAAAACGTTGAATAGACCGAAGACCAACTGGGCGAGGCCACTGCAGATAACTTGTCAGGATCCATGGAGAACCCTGCAACGGACATAACATAATCTAGGAAGGTTACTTGAGTCTGATGGAACTCACATTTCTCAAGTTTACAAAACAGGCCGTTCTCACGTAGTCTCTGAAGAACCCGTGTAACATCAGAACGATGAGCCTCAAGTGTGGGTGAGTGTATGAGGATGTCGTCTAAGTACACCACAACACACTGTTGCAACATATCTCGTAGGACATCATTAATAAATTCCTGAAAAAACAGCAGGAGCATTACATAGGCCAAAGGGCATTACAAGATACACATAATGCCCGCTTCTGGTGTTAAATGCTGTTTTCCATTCGTGACCCTCCTTAATCCTAACAAGATTGTATGCTCCTCTCAAATTGAGTTTAGTAAAGACCGTAGCTCCCTTGAGGTGGTCAAAGAGTTCCGTAATGAGCGGAATAGGGTAAGCATTCTTAATGGTAAGACGATTAAGACCCCTATAATCGATACATGGTCTTAACTCGCCACCCTTTTTCTTCACAAAGAAGAAGCCAGCCCCTGCAGGAGAGCAGGATTTGCGGATGATTCCCTGCGACAGAGCATCAGCAACATACTCCTCCATAGCACAATTCTCTGCAACAGACAGAGGGTACACCCAGCCCTGAGGAGGAATGGCTCCTGGTTGCAGGTCTATGGCACTATCGTAAAACCGGTGAGGAGGCAACGTACCGGCACGCACCTTGTCAAACACGTCTCAGAACTCTCGGTACTCCTCTGGCAATTGAGATACCGAAGAAGTGCACAAGACTTTAACTGGTTTCCGAAGACAAGTGGAAATACATTGCGGGGACCACAACAAAATATCGGACCTGCGCCAATCGAGACTGGGATTGTGCTTTTGGAGCCAGGGATAACCCAGAACAACTGGAAAATGCGGAGAGTTTATCACCTGGAACTGGAGGGTTTCAAAATGGAGAGCCCCAACAGCCATGGACAACGGAGCAGTTTTGTGAGTAATGAGTGCGGGCTGAAGGGGCCTGCCATCAATGGCCTCAATAGCAAGGGGAACGGACCAAGGAAAAACAGGAATGGAGTGCTTTGATACAAAAGCACTGTCAATGAAATAGCCAGCAGCACCGGAGTCAACAAGAGCCTGAGTGACTATGGAGGAGTCCACCCAGGAAAGGACAACCGTGACCAAAGGTTTCTCCTTAAGCGGTTCCGGGGACACGGATAAACCACCCAAGGTCTGCCCCCAACAGGACCTTAGGTGTGAGCGTTTTCCGGCCGTGTAGGACAAGACTTCAAAAGGTGGCCCTGTAGCCCACAATAGAGGCAGAGCCCCTCCCTCCTCCTAAAGGCCTTCTCCGCCACGGAGAGATGCGTGAATCCCAACTTCATCGCCTCAGCAGTACCTGGTTACTCGGGACCAGGAGGCATGGGAGGAGAGGGAGGCATGGGTGGGAACGAACACATAGGAGACAATGGAACAGGAGGCTTCCGCAAGCGCTCCTTGAAAGAGGGCCTCTCTCTGAGTCTGATGTCAATTAGGATCAAAAAAGACACCAATGCCTTGAGATCCTCTGGTAAATCTCTGGCAGCAACTTCATCTTTAATCGCATCAGAGAGCCCATGAAAGAAGGCGGCAAGTGTACAGAACTCAATAGCATACTGAGCAACAGATCTTGTACCTTGCTGAATGGACATGAGTCGTTTAGCAGCAGAGGAGGAGCGAGCCGGAACATCAAATACCCTTCAAAAGGAGGCCACAAATTCAGGGTAATTTGAAATCACAGGTTTATTAGTCTCCCACAAGGGATTAGCCAAGGCAAGAGCTGTGTCAGAGAGTAACGAGATGAGAAATCCCACCTTAGCTCTGTCAGAGGGAAACGCCTGAGGTAACATCTCAAAGTAAATGCCCACCTGGTTCAAAAACCCTCTGCACTGAATAGGATCACCTCCATATCGCTGAGGTAGAGGTGCAGAACCGGACATGCTCCTTGTAGGCAAAGGTGCAGCAGCGGAAACAGGAGCAGCCATAACATGCGGGACACTTTGGTCCAAATGTGCAGTGCGAGTCAGCAGGGTTTGCAGGGCTAGTGCAAATTGATCCAAGCAGTGATCCTGTACATCCATCCTAGAAATGATGGCAGGTAAAGGTGGATAATTAGCAGCATCAGGAGTCATGGCCTTTGCGTAATGTCAGGGTGCCAGGAATCAGACTGAGATGAGAAGTGCAAAAATAATCACACCTTTATTAATAGCAAAAAATTATAAAATGTCCACAAGTCAAATAACAAGCCAGGAGTCAAAACCAGAGCTGGTAGTCAGACGAGCCTAGTCAGGAGCCAAAGTGAATAGTCAGACGAGCTGGAATCAGAAACAAGGAGAACAGCAGAGTCAGGAACAATCCAGGGATCAGGAACCAGGAAGGACGTCAGGCAGCCAGGTAATACACAGTAACTCTCACAAACAGGTCTCAGACAACGCAAAGGCAAAGCATACTGAACAGAGGCCCTTTAAATAATAAATGATGACATCACAATTCTGAGACTGCATCCTGTCTCACATGGATGATGCACAACAGTCTGGCCATAAAAGGAAGTGCAGGAAGTGAGCAGCATCCCCCACAATGCACAAGTCAGGAAGAGAGGTGAGTAAAATGACTGCCAGCAGCACATGGCAATCACAACAGGGAAAAACCCTGACAAACAGCCAATAGGTTTTCAGTATCTCTTAACCTATTGGCTGTTTTGAACAGCCAATAGGATTTCAGAAGCTCTCATCCTATTGGCTGATTTGAATTTGAAGAATCAAATCAGCCAATAGGAATGCAAGGGATGCCATTGCATTGAACTTCAGTGTACAGCAGGGAACATATGAAGAGGACACTCCACGCAGGGGGTCTTTGGCTTCCAGGATGGCTCAGCTCCGTGCCACCGGGATGAAGATAGAAGACGCCCCCGGGATGGTTGAAGATTCGCCGCCTGGATGAATACTTCTCGCCGCCTAGGTGGAGATGGATGTCCAGACTTCAAGAACTGTGAGTAGATATTCTGGGGTTAGTGTTAGTTTTTTTTTTTTAGATTATGGCTTTGGACTTTTTAAAAGAACTGAATGCCCTTTTAAGGGCAATGAAAAAGAGCTGAATGCCCTTTTAAGGGCAATGCCCATGAAAATGCCCCTTTAGGGGCAATAAGTAGCTTAGGGTTTTTTTTAGAGTTAGTTTTTTTATTTTGGGGGTTGGTTGGGTGGTGGGTTTTACTATTGGGGGGATTTTGTATTTTTTTACAGGTAAAAGAGCTGTTTAATTTAGGGCAATGCCCAACAAAAAGGCCCTTTTAAGGGCTATTGGTAGTTTATTGTAGGTTAGGGGGTGTTTTTATTTAGGGGGGCTTTTTATTTTTATAGGTCTATTAGATTAGGTGCAATTAGCTTAGTGTTTTTTATTTTTCATAATTTAGTGTTTATTATTTTTTGTAATTTTAGATTTTTTATTTTTTTTATAGTGTTAGGTTTTTTAAATTGGTATTTTTTTTTACATTTTATTAGAATAGTTATGTTAGGTTAATTTATAGTTTAAACTTAGTTTTTTTATTTCACAGGTAAGTTTTTATTTATTTTAAGATATTTATATTGTAGTTTTAATTTAAAGTTAGGGGGTGTTAGGTTTAGGGGTTAATAGTTTAATTTAGTGTTTTGCGATGTGGGGGGCCAGCAGTTTAAGGGTTAATAGGTGTATTTAGTGGCGGCCATGTGGGAGGCCAGAGGTTTAGGGGTTAATAACATTATTATAGTGACTGCGATGTCGGGGAGCAGCGGTTTAGGGGTTAATAGGTTTATATAGTGTCGGTGATGTTGGGGGACAGTGGATTAGGGGTTATTATGTTTATTTAATAGTCGCGATGTGGGTGGGCGGCAGATTAGATGTTAATACATTTTAAACAGTGTTTGCGATGCTGGAGGACGGCGTTTAGGGGTTAATAGGTAGTTTATGGGTGTTAGTGTACTTTGTGACACTTTAGTTATGAGTATTGTGAAACATTTTTGTTGCACAAAACTCATAACTGCTGGTCTCAGATGGTGGTATGGATTGTGTCGATATAGGCTGTAATGCAAGCATTTTAGCCGGACCGCACAACCTGTAATATCGGCGCTATGAAAATCCCACGCAAAAACATAATTTTTTTTGAGTGAGGAATGGACATTGCGTTACAGGCAAAAATGCTTGCGGTATTGCTATACCGACACAACTCGTAATATGCGTTACCGGCCATTACGCTGGAATTGCCATTTTTTCAGCGTTAAAAGCCGTAATGCAAAACTCGTAATCTATCTGTTTGTCTTCTATCAGAAGGCATCTCTTGACTTTTCAAGGGTTTTTTTTTTATGATATTTTTTTGTGGCTGTTCAGTTTAAATATCATGTATCACACGTACGGTTACACAATAACTATATAAGAAAAAACATTAGATAAACTTTGCAAATATATGTATGAGCTCTTTGTACGAGGCATTGAAAGATTAATTATACCCAGTCTCAGAATAATAGGAGAGTATCTGGGATTTAAAAGATTTTGGCCTGTATACACTCTCTGGCCTACACTAATCCATGTGGCTTGCTTATGAAATGGCTCTGATCATTTTTTTCCAAGGTACTAGGCTGTCTTCTAAAATATGAGTGTGCAATATATATATATATATATTGATTATCACATTTGAAAATTTTCCAAATCATTTTTTTTTTTGTAAGATTGATTGGAACTTAATGATATATTTAACAATTGTTTTTGTTGTTATTTATTTTTTAACAATTTTTTTAAGTGCAATATAGAATTTCATTAGTAAACACACTATTTTACCATGTAAGATTAAAATAAAAGTTTTGTATCCCGATTAAAATCCTTTTTTTTTTTCTTTAAAGAATACCATTTTTGCTGTTAAAATGCATCCATTTGCTTAAAAATAGTTTTCAGCATGACAATATTTCTATGCTAATCAATGTCCTGCTAAGTAATTTTAATTCCAAAAACTATTTATTTATAAAGCAATTTTAATTCTTAACATGACCTTATTTTTTATACACTAGTGTTATTTTTTAACACTTTTCCGTGTTACTTATGGAACACAATTTAAGTCTTTCTTCAAGTTAGTTTTTATTTAACACATTTTCGGTTCACCTATAGATTAATTAAAGTTTTAATACTGTTCTACTTTGCCTACAAAGTCAAGACTAGGCCACCAGAAATAACCAATATTTCTGTATGTGCAGAAATGCACATACCATGCATGATTTTTCATACCTTCAGATTAAGGGCCAGATTACAAGTGGAGTGCTAAATATTGCTTTCAAGAAGTTGGTATTTACAAGTTAACAGCAATGCCAACGGCTGGGAAGCATTGCACTCACAAGAGCATGCTTCAATAGGCTCAAATGGGAGCCTCGTTCTGATGCTGTCAGAGACGGCATCAGAACATAAGCATAGCGAAGGGGGTAAATAGCTCAGCAATTGCAGCATTTGTAAATATATATGTATATACTGATATACATATATATTTGTGTGTTAATATAAGCATATACGTATATATTTACTAGGAACACACAGCACAGTTACCATAGACTGCAATGTAAAGGCACTTTTCAGTGCTGTTTTTTTTAACACCCCTCTCCCACTGACTTTAGACCCTAAAAACTGCGTAGTGCGGTTGTTTTTTATTTTAAAAACAAATACTAAATTTTTTAATAAAAACATAGAATGCCCTCTTTTTTTGAAGGCATTTGGGGCACTTTTAGAAAATTAACCAGAGATAAGATCTCTGATTAATTTTCTGAGCGCTAATTGCTACCATGCATGAGCTTGCGGTAGCAATAACCAGCCACTTGCAATGGCCGGGTAATTATCGTAAGGCCGCAAATGGTCAAATTTGACCTTTTGCGGGCGTGCGGGAATTTAGCACTAAACGGTTTAGATTTAGAGACTTTTTAGTTATATTTTCGGTGTCCATGTAACCTTTACCAGCGCAATAATATTTCATTGTTATGATCCCTGGAAACCATCAGACTCCCTTATGACTATTTTTTATCTTTTCTCATCTTTACCTTGCTTAACCACAACCTCCACCAATAATAATGATTACCGCCTGAATCACCCCTAACACTCAATGTCCCAACAAGATTGTCCCAACACTTATGTGGAGTGAGCTAGTTTATGCATCTAACCTTACAGGTTGACATTTTATTTTACCCCTTGCCTGGGTTGAGAAGTCAGAAATCATAATCTGCTCACTGTTATGTGTAATTGGATTGGATAGAGGTCATGTGGTGGGGCAGGTTACGTTTAATTGCATTGAGGAAAGATTCAATTTTATTGGGTTGGGAGTTAGAATTATTGTTTACTAACATTTGCCTAGATTACACGTTTTGCGCTATAGAGGGTATTTAACGAACGCAATAAAAGTTGCGTTATTTCACCCTCCATAGCGCTGCAATTACAAGTTTTAGAAAAGCCGGATTGTGAGTGCGATATGATTGCGTTGAGCAAGCACTTTGATTTGTGACTCCTTTAAGGTTCTAGTAACTGTTGTTGTCAGAGTCATTTGA
This sequence comes from Bombina bombina, assembly GCF_027579735.1. NCBI lineage: Eukaryota > Metazoa > Chordata > Amphibia > Anura > Bombinatoridae > Bombina > Bombina bombina. The sequence continues at coordinate 140,160,314 of NC_069504.1, read as the reverse complement.
CATTTCTACATATCCAAAAAAATTAATAGGTTTATTTAGTGGTAGTTATTATCCCTTATTCCCCCACACCCCAACATCGCCCACACTATAATAAAGATATTAACCCCCCGACATCACCGCCACTAAATAAAGTTTTTAACCACTAAACCTCTGGCCTCCCACACCACTAAATGAACCTATTAACGCCTAAACCGCCAGCCTCCCACATTGCAACAACCTAAATTAAACTATTAACCCTAAACCTAACCCTAAACCTAACCATAACCCTAAACCTAAACCTAACACCCACTTACTTTAACATAATTAAAACAGAGCTAAATTAAAGTTACAATTATTAACTAAATAATACCTATTTAAAACTACAAACATAGTTACCTGTGAAATAAAACCTAAGCTAGGTTAGTTATATTGTAGCTAACTTATGTTTTATTTTTATTTCACAGGTAAGCTTGTATTTATTTTAACTAGGTAGACTAGTTAGTAAATAGTTATTAACTATTTACTAACTACCTAGTTAAAATAAATACAAACTTACCTGTGAAATAAAACCTACCATTACAAAAAATAAAAAACACTAAAATTACAAAAAATAAAAAGCCTACAATTACAAAAAATAACAAACAAAATTATCCAAAATAATAAAAAAATATTCCTATTCTAATATCCTGTTTAAAAAAAAAACACCCCACAATAAAAAAACCCCTAATCTATAATAAACTACCAAGGGCACTTAAAGGGGCCTTTTGTAGTCCCTTAAAAGGGCCTTTTGTAGGGCATTGCCCTAAAGAAATCAGCTTTTTATCTACAAATGAAAAACATACAACCCCTAACAGTATATAAACCCCCACCCCCCCAAACCCACAAAATAAAAATAAAGAAAAGGGCATTTGTATGGGCATTGCCCTTAAAAGGGTGTTCAGCTCTTTTGCTACCCATTAAAAATTAAAAATGGCTATTCTAAAAAAAATACAAAAAAACACCCAAAATGGAAAAAAAAACATTACACAAAATAACAAAGGAAATAACCAAAATAATAACAATTATTCCTATTCTAATACCCATTAAAAAAAAAAAAAAAACACACTAAAATAAAAGAAACCTAATCTATAATAAACTACCAATAGCTCTTAAAAGGGCCTTTTGTAGGTCATTGCCCTAAAGAAATCAGCTCTTTTTCTAAAAAAAAAATACAAAGACCCACTAACATTACAAACCCCCACCCCCAAACCCACAAAATAAAAACACTATCTAAAAAACCTAATCTACCCATTGCCTTAGAACGGCATTCAGCTCTTTTTCTTGCCCTTAAAAGGGCATTCAGCTCTTTTAAGAACTGCCCAAACCCTAATCTAAAAAAAATAACCCACCCCAAACAACTTTAAAAAACACTAACCCCTCTTCAGGTACTCACAGTTGCTGAAGTCCCACTTGAACGATCTTCATCCCGGCGGCTCCATCTTCATCCATCACAGGACTGGCATCTTCTTCATCCCTGTGGAGGCGGAGCGGTCGATGCGCGGAGGTGGAGGTCCAAGGCGTAGTTCCAAGGCGGAGGTCCAGGCGGAAGTCCATCGATCCGACATGGAGGTCCTTTTTAATGCGATCGTCCGCCGCACACTGAGGATTGAAATACAAGGTACCCCTTTTATAGTGGGGGTACCAATGCATTCCTATTGGCTGAAAAAAATGAATCAGCCAATAGGAATTAGGGCTGCTAAAATTCTATTGGCTGTTCAAATCAGCCAATAGGATTTAAGCATCTCTCATTCTATTGGCTGATTCGACAGTTGTTGTCAGAGTCATTTGACATTTCTGCATATTTAAAAACTCCTTATGACTAAGACCAAAAAAGGTTGGGGGGCTGGTGGTTTAGGAGTTAATAGGTTTATTTAGTGGTAGTGATGTGGGAGGCAAGAGGTTTCAAATGCCATAGTCACATAGCAGACTGAGTGCAAATTTCCACATGCCACTGACAAGCACTTTGATTTGTGACTCCTTAAAGGTTCTAGTCACTGTTGTTGTCAGAGTCATTTGACATTTCTGCATATCCAAAAATTCTTTATGACCAAGAACAAAAAAGGTTGGGTTTATTTAGTGATAGTGATGTGGGAGCCCAGAGGTTTAGGGGTTAATAACTTTATTTAGTGGCAGCGATGTCGGGGAGCGGCGGAATAGGGGTTAATATCTTTATTATAGTGTGGGCGATGTTGGGGTGTGGGGGAATAGGTGTTAATAACTTTAGTATAGTGGTGACGATGTCAGGGAGCGGCGGAATAGGGGTTAATAAATTTTATTAGTGGCGGAAATGTCGGGAGCAGCAGATTAGGGGTTGATAACTTTAAAATAGTGTTTGCGATGCGGGAGAGCCTCGGTTTAGGGGTTAATAGGTAGTTTATGAGTGTTAGCTTAGTTATGAGTTTTATGCAACAATTTTTTTGCGTAAAACTCATAACTACTGCTCTCAGATGGCGGCACGGATCTTGTCGTTATAGGGTGTATGCAAGCTTTTTAGCCTCACTGCAAAACTCGTGACTGACGTTGCGTTACAGGCGAAAAGGCTTGCGGTACAGCTATACCGACAAGACTTGTAATGGCTGCGTTGCTGTTTTAATGCTGAAATGGGCATTTTTTCAGTGTTAAAACAAGAACGCACAACTTGTAATTTACCTGAATGTTACTAGTATGATTTAGTGTCATGCAAAATGCATCATCAAATAATAGTGATGTGAGTTAGATTTTAGTGACAAGCAAACAATATATCTATTATTTGCAAAGTAATTGTACCCTGTCCATTTAGGATATTGTCAAATGTCATAGTCACATAGCAGACAGAGTGCAAATTTCCAAATGCCACTGACAAGCACTTTGATTTAGGACTCCTTAAAGGTTCTAGTCACTGTTGTTGTCAGAGTCATTTGACATTTCTGCATATTCAAAAATTCATTTTGACCAATACCAAAAAAGGTCACTTGATATTACTTCTTATCCCAAATGACTTCCAACCTTGACTGTGTACATGACCTAAAAAGGTCTCTGATTATTCAAAATTACATGTGACCATTACTGTGACCAATAGAGGTATCTGTCAGAGTCACTATGCTTTTGAAATTATCAGGGTAACAGCTAGATCGCATTTAGCTAAAGGACCTTCATTAGTGATCACATACAGATTTACTGGAATCAAAAGTTTGCAAGACTCTAATTAATAGGAATCTTCTGTGTGTTTCACCAGCAGCTCTGTCTTTGGGCCTTGTATTGAGTTTGTTTTACAGAAATAAAACAAAACATTGGTGAGAAAACTGACAAGAATCCTTATTTTTATAATACAGTTTTAATGTGCCTGTGTTTTTTTTTTTTTATGTAAAACAATGCTGGGATACAAATGAGGTTGCTGAGGCTTATGTAATTATTAGGGTAGCAGCTAGATCCCATTTAGCTAGAGGACCTTCTTTAGTGATCACATACTGGGCCTGATGATATAAAGTTCTTCTTTCAGATGAGATAAAGGAATCCCCCAGCACTGAAAAATCCCTCACAAGATTGCTACACTTAGCCAAAGGATATTCCTTGGATCTCTGCATTCGAAGAAGAGACAAACTCAGTGCAAAAAAGCAGTGCATGACATAAAAGCTTTGCTGCATTTACACTTTGTGCTTTGTATTTTATATTACTTTAGACTACAGATTTAGAACTTTAAATTTTATTACATTTAAACTTTGCAATTTTTATTTTATATTTAAAACATATAGATTCTGTATACAGCAGTGTGTTTAGGATCGTGATTTTACAAATTCTGATTATGCTTTGACAGTTTCAGTGTAATTTTTATAAATGAGGGTCATAAATATACATTTATGTGTATCTTTTAGAAAATGACATTGTACTTTTTACTTTATTTAAAATAAAACTGACAGCTTCATCTTCCCAGAGAGCATCATCACTTTCTATTTGCCCGGTGATAAAATGTTTTGTAGTTAAATATAGAAAATATAGTGCAGACTTCCCAGGGGCTGAACTCCCTGAATAATTTAAGAAAAAGTACAGAACCTGGAAGTCTCAGAGACATGAGAGATGCATTCCATAGAAATTAATGATGGTCTCTGGGATACAGACTTTCTTAGGGGAGAGTGAAGTTAACAAGATAGCACATTTGACTGATATAAAGACACAAAAAATTTCAAAGCATAATCAGAATTTGTCAAATCACCTCTGTATACAGAATCTTATGCCTAGATTTAGAGTTCTGCGTTAGCCGTCAAAAGCAGCGTTAAGTGCTCCTAACGCTGCTTTTGGCCGCCCGCTGGTATTTAGAGTCAGCCAGGAAAGGGTCTAACGCTCACTTCCCTACCGCGATTCCAGGATACCGCAGATCCCCTTACACCAATTGCGTATCCTATCTTTTCAATGGGATCTGCCTAACACTGGTATTTGGAGTCTTGGGAGAAGTGAGCGGTAGAGCCTCTACCGACAAGACTCCAGCCGCAGAAAAAAGTCAGTAGTTAAGAGCTTTATGGGCTAACGCTGGACTATAAAGCTCCTAACTACTGTGCTCTAGAGTACACTAACACCCATAAACTACCTATGTACCCCTAAACCGAGGCCCCCCCCACATCGCCGCCACTCTAATAAAAAATTTTAACCCCTAATCTGCCAACCGGACATCGCTGCCACCTACGTTATACTTATGAACCCCTAATCTGCTGCCCCTAACATCGCCGACCCCTATATTATATTTATTAACCCCTAATCTGCACCCCCAAACGTCGCCGCTACATAACTACACTTATTAACCCCTAATCTGCGGACCGGACCTCGCCGCCACTATAATAAATGTATTAACCCCTAAACCGCCGCACTCCCGCCTCGCAAACACTATAATAAATTTGATTAACCCCTAATCTGCCCTCCCTAACATCGCTGCCACCTACCTACAATTATTAACCCCTAATCTTCCGCCTGCACCGTCGCCGCTACTATAATAAAGTTATTAACCCATAAACATAACTCTAACCCTAACCCTAACACCCCCCTAACATAAATATAATTTATATTAAACAAAATAATATTCCTAAAATTAACTAAATTATTCCTATTTAAAACTAAATACTTACCTATAAAATAAACCATAATATAGCTACAATATAATTAATAATTACATTGTAGCTATTTTAGGATTTATATTTATTTTACAGGCAACTTTGTATTTATTTTAACTAGGTACAACTAGGTGCCGCTTGGATGAAGATGTCTGCCGGTCCGGATGTCCTCTTCTGCCCCATCGGATGAAGACTTCGGCCCGGCTGGGTGATGACGACTCAAGGTAGGGAGATCTTCAGGGGGGTAGTGTTAGGTTTATTTAAGGGGGGTTTGGGTGGGTTAGAGTAGGGGTATGTGGGTGGTGGGTTTTAATGTTGGGGGGTTGTATTTTTTTTTACAGGCAAAAGAGATGATTACTTTGGGGCATGCCCCTCAAAAAGCCCTTTTAAGGGCTGGTAAAAGAGCTGATTACTTTTGTATTTTAGAATAGGTTAGGGAATTTTTTATTTTGGGGGGCTTTTTTATTTTATTAGGGGGCTTAGAGTAGGTGTAATTAGTTTAAACTGCTTGTAATTCTTTTTTATTTTTTGTAATTTAGTGTTTGTTTTTTTGTATTATAGAATAGTTTATTTAATTGTAGGTAATTTTAGGTAATTTATTTAATTAATTTAATGATAGTGTAGTGTTAGGTTTAATTGTAACTTAGGTTAGGATTTATTTTACAGTTAAGTAACTAACTAAGTAACTAAGTAGCTATTAAATAGATAACTAAGTAGCTATTAAATAGATATTACCAATTTAATAGCTATTGTACAAAGTTAAAATAAATACAAAGTTGCCTGTAAAATAAATATAAATCCTAAAATAGCTACAATGTAATTATTAATTATATTGTAGCTATATTAGGGTTTATTTTATAGGTAAGTATTTAGTTTTAAATAGGAATAATTTAGTTAATTTTAGGAATATTATTTTGTTTAATATAAATTATATTTATGTTAGAGGGGTGTTAGGGTTAGGGTTAGGTTTAGAGTTATGTTTAGGGGTTAATAACTTTATTATAGTAGCAGCGACGGTGCGGGCAGCAGATTAGGGGTTAATAATTGTAGGTAGGTGGCGGCGATGTTAGGGAGGGCAGATTAGGGGTTAATCAAATTTATTACAGTGTTTGCGAGGCGGGAGTGCGGCGGTTTAAGGGTTAATACATTTATTATAGTGGCGTTGAGGTCCGGTCAAACAAAGAAATGTTCCAGCCTCCATAAGCTAGGGTCTTAACCCTTTAATGACACAGCTTTCAGTTTGCTCAATTGTTTTATGACGGAAAAATTCTGTCATATGTCCTTAAGAGGTTAAGTAAAAACGTTTCAGGCCTGCTATATGCCCTTAGTCATGTATACTTAAAATACACAGGTTCATCATTTAAATACCCTCCACCTGTTCATTTGTTCACTTGTTCTCACGTGATTTTTTATTGTTACAAAAATGCCATCTTGTGGATAGCCAAAGTGTATGTTACCTAAATGCGATGTTAGGGGCAGCAGATTAGGGGTTCATAGGGATAATGTAGGTTGCGGCAGTGTTCGGAGCGGAAGATTAGGGGTTAATAATAATATGCAGGGGTCAGCGATAGCGGGGGCGGCAGATTAGGGGTTAATAAGTGTAAGGTTAGGGGTGTTTAGACTCGGGGTTCATGTTAGGGTGTTAGGTGTAGACTTAGAAAGTGTTTCCTCATAGGAAACAATGGGGCTGCGTTAGGAGCTGAACGCTGTTTTTTTGCAGGTGTTAGGTTTTTTTCAGCCAGCTCCGACCCATTGTTTCCTATGGAGATATCGTGCACGAGCACGTTTTCCCAGCATACAGCTACCGTAAGCAAAGCTGGTATTGAGAGTTGAAGTGGAGCTAAGTTAGGCTCAATGCACCCTTTTTTGAGCCTTACACAGCCCCTCAGACAACTCTAAATACCAGCGTTGTTGGAAAGGTGCGTTGGGAAAAAAAGCAGCGTTAGCTACGCGGGTCTTTACCGACAAAACTCTAAATCTAGCCGATTATGTCTTAAAATACAAAATATAAAATTGCAAAGCTTCAATGTAATACAACTAAAATGGCCTAATCTGAAGAGTAAGGTCATCTAAAAATAAAGCACAGAATATAATTGTAACAAAACCCTCATGTTATGTGGTGTTATAGTGCACTGGGCTTGTCTCTCCTTCACATACAGAAATGCAGGGAACACCCCATAGATAAGTATAGTAAAATGTAGAATCTTGTGAGTGATCTCTCTGTGCTGGAGGATAATTTTTGATCATCTGATCTGGAACTTCCAGGTTCTGCCTTTTTTTCCTTAAAAAAGCCCTTGTGGGGAAAAAGCATACGCTGTCGGCATTTATCATTGCACCAGCAGTTCTTGTGAACTGCTGGTGCAATACCGCCCCCTGCAGATTTGTGGCCAATCGGCCGATAGCAGGGGGGGTCTAATTGTCAATCAACCCGATCGTATTAGATCAAGTTAATTTTTGTCCACAGCCTCAGAGCTGGCGGACAAGTTATGGAGCAGCAGTCTTCATAACTTCTGTTTATAAGGGGCATCAAGCCCCAAAGAGTGCAATACGGTACTCTTATAGCTGTAGATTTTGTTTTCTGTTACAGGTCCACTGTATGCCTAAGTGTATTGCTGACCTTTTTATGGTATTAACAAATGTTACAGTTTTGGATCCCAGTGTATCTTGATATTTGCCATTGGTAGAGTGGGATACTTATGTGCACTTTTAACTGAAAGCTCAGTCATTAGCTCTCTAATATGTGAGTATGGTTCTGCCACACAACAGCGTTTATTTAACCATGGGACTTCACTGTATTACTTACTTTCTTTTTGAGGTTAACTGGAAGCCTGCTTAAAATAATCCAGTGATTTGAATATATCTTTAGAGGAGAACAAACAAGAGAGATACAAAACATTGCTGGTAGCAGCTGCAAAAAACGCACATAGAAAACATAGAATGAAGGCTCATTATAAACAACTACATGTTGTAATAGTCCCATCACAGATACATATAATAAGTCCCATAAGTAGATGAATATCCAGGCAGGTGAGACTTAGTCAATTCAATATATATATTATTATTCACTACTAGCTCAAAATACTTAAGAAGCAATTGAGAACAATGTGGTGAAAGTAAGGTCCAGGGACAGTACACAGAAAACCGGAGAGGAACTCTTCACTAGGTCAAAGGACACAACGTGAAGACAGGCTCCAAATTCACTCACCCAAGATACGTGACTAGTAGGAAGAGCAGGGAAACTTGTTTCTCTATCATGCTGATCCAGTGTTTACACTGTGAGCTTGGTACTTCCGGTATCATGTGACCACCCTGTAGCCATTCAAGAGCTGATCGAAAGACTCCTCCCAATGATGTCATCCTGGTGATACCTGTATCCAGGGAGCAAAGGATATGTCCGGAATCAGAGTTCGAGATTCTATGTTTCTGGCATCATGTGACCACCCTGTGGCCAATCGGTTTCTGAAACAGCTTAAAACGTCAGTATGTTCCTCCCAGTGTTAACCCAACTGGTGCAGCCTGTATTAAGCAGTATAGGAACCTTAAAATCCGTAGACTATGCTGTATACATGGTAAGCCTCAATATCCAGACGGGATCACATTTATCATACCCATAAAGGAGCAGTGGCAAAAAGATGTGCAACGATGTAACAAATACAGGCAAACCTTGAACAGCACACAAATGTAATGATGGACACTGCAGCACAGTGCAATGATGTCCCAAAACAGGATAGTATAAAATGAGCCCATGGGTATAAGGATGTTGTTAGGAGTAGACACCCCAATATCCACTGAGCAAAATGGCTAAATATAAAGAAAGGATTCCAACAAACAGCCTTGTGAAAATCAAAATGTAGATAGCTTTATTCCAGGTTAAAACAAAAGGACATGTTGTTAAAATTCAGAACGTAGTCTGACCGGTTTCGGTCTCCCTGACTGTAATCATAGACATGTAGCATCTCCTGATTGGCTAAAAACAAAACAGTATGAAATTTAACTCCATGTATTCAAGCACAACCTAAGATCACTTAGGCAGTGAGAATAAATCTAATAAGTTTTAATAAGTAAGTCATAACATTTGTGGACCTTTATATTTATAGACTAAGGACAGTATATATGATGTGAACAAAGTTTGGCATTTAGTTGAAATAAATCTTTATTGTGGGCAACAATCATTGAAAGACAGTACAACCAGTGATTAATCAGATATGACATCTATAATGCACAAAATTACAATTTATAGAAGCTTACATTCCTTTAGATGCCCTCCGTCCTGTACCACACCGGTACTTGTGGGATAGGAGTGACTGACAATATCTAGCATATCTCTGTATATACGCTTTGCCCTTTTTATACATTCTTATAAAGTAATAATAATAGATTCCCCATAACATAAAAAAAAAAGAAAAAAAAGAAACAGGGGGTACAAAAAAGAAAGAAAAACCTAAAACATAAAACAGAAAAAAAAAACAACAACTACAAACTAACTTCATAACTGTGGTACTAGTGGTGAGCATCTTTTTGCTCTGATCATTTTTTGTCTAGGCTCTGATAGTTCCTGTAAAGAGATAACATCTAAGAGTTGAGTCTAGTCTACCGAAGAAGGTGTGGTCTCAAACTCCCGCCTTATTTTTAATTAAGAGTTCCCTTGATTGTCATTCGTATAATATGGTTTATTGTAGCATGATAAATATAGTCTTATTCTTTCTCATTCATTATCCAGTAAAACCATATTTTGGTGAACTGTTCCCTATCACCTTGTATAGAGGCCGATATTTCTGACATAGTATATAAATGCTCTATCTTGCCCATTATCTCCTGCCACTCGGGGGCCCCTACTTTCCAGTGTCTGGCTATACAGACTCTGGTTGCTGTACATAGAGTCTTAATAAATGTATTTATGACCTTATTATATTGTGTAAATCTATAGTTCAGGAGTGCATGCGCTGGAGTCAAAGTGATATGCTCTTGGAGTAACCTATTTATAAGTTCCTGGAGTTTTTCCCAAATAATTCTAATTTGAGGGCATGTCCACCACATGTGGAGGTATGTACCCCTTTCCTGACAACCTCTATAGCAGTGATTTGACCCATTTTGAGAGAAGTGGCATGTTTTCTCAGGTGTGAGATACCATCTAAAAGCTGTCTTTATACAATTTTCTCGCAGGTCGGCGTTAGTCAAACCCCTACTAGTATCAAACATCACCTGCTCCCATTGTTCCCTTGATAGATTCAGTCCAGTATCATGCCCCCATTTGGTCAGTAGCGTCGAGATGCTCGGCTCTGCGGCTGTCTGTAAGGCTATATATAGTTTTGATATCAGCTGTCTCTGTCTGTCTGGAGCAGTGCAAATCCGCTCCAAGGGGGTCATTGTCTGAGCTGTCCAAGGGTAGCAGTAGCCCTGCACCGCCGAGGAGAGCTGTAGGTATAGGAACCAATGCAATTTCAATGGCTGTATTTTGTCTTGTAGTTGAGAATACCTCTGTATATGTCTGCCCTCCAAAAAATCTGCCACCCTGTAGAGTCCCTTATTGAGCCACTTCCCCACCTGTACACGAATCTCAGGTGGAAGTAAAGCTCCTACCGGCTTAATGCCTGTGCTTGCCGGCATCAGTTTCAGGGTGCCTGTGAGAGATCTCCAGATCTTGATAGTGTCAATCATGGCCAGTGATCTAAAGCTTTGTTCCTCCAGTGAATGCCCCACTTCCCATAGAGCATCTGCAGGGCAGTCATACCCCCCCAAACCCGCCTCTATCTGGGTCCAAAGGATCTTAGGGTTATTCTGGTTTAGTAAAGAGGTCTGGGCTAGTCTGGCCGCATAGTAATAATCTAACAAATTCGGCATGCCCACCCCCCCTAATTGTCTGTGTCTGGATAACGTACGGGAGGCTATTCTCGCTTTTCTATCCTGTCTCAGGAAGTTGTTAAGGGACGATTGCAATTTAAGCAATTCTGGTTTAGGTATCATCATGGGTAAAGTTCTAAAAAGATACAGAATCCTGGGCAGGATATTCATTTTAATAGCAGAGAGTCTCCCATACCAGGAAAAGTTATAGGTTTTCCATTTCTTGAGGTCTTTGTCTATGGTCTTATAGAGAGGGGCGTAATTTAAGTTATGTAAGGAATGATATGATTCCGCAATTTTAATACCTAGATATGTAATCGATTTTTTGGCCCATGCGAACTCAAAGTTGGCTTCTATTAATTTTTTTGTATGTGCTGGGAGAGATAAAGGTAGCGCCTCACTTTTCTCTAAATTGATCTTATAACCTGACACCAGTGAGAAGTCATGGAGCGTCTGGTAAAGGTTAGGGAGAGATATCAAGGGTCTAGTTATGGTTAATAGAACGTCATCTGCAAAAAGCGATATTTTGTATTCTAAATCCCCCACCCTTACCCCAGAAATGTCAGGATTTTGTCTTATGGCTGCCGCTAGTGGCTCTATGCATAGGGCAAAGAGCAATGGGGACAGGGGACACCCCTGCCTCGTGCCACTAAGGATCTGGATGGGTCTGGATTGAAAACCCGCCGCTCTAATGACTGCCGTTGGGGTAGAGTAGATTCCCCTTATCGCCTTCATAAATGCCCCACTAAATCCCATCTCCGTCAAGATCGTGGTCATGTAGGTCCAGTCTATCCTGTCGAACGCCTTCTCCGCATCCAATGAGAGGAGCAGAGAAGGCGTCCCTGTGGCCTTTAAGTAGTCTACAAGTGTAATGGTCCTCCTAACATTATCAGGAGCCTCCCTTTCTGAAATAAACCCCACCTGGTCTGGGTGGACCAAATGTGGTGCTATTTTCCTGAGCCTATTTGCAAGTATTTTCGTGAGAATTTTAACATCCTGATTTATCAGGGATATTGGTCTATAACTTTGACAGTTCTCTGGGTTTTTACCTGGCTTAGGAATTACTACTATCTTGGCCCTTAGGAGATCTGTCGGTATTTCTCTACCTCCCATGACATCGTTGCAAAATTTCTGTAGGTGTTTGACTAGATCTGATTTGCAAAGTTTGGCATTTAAATGGGTAGGACATATATATACACTACTATCTGCCATGGTAAACTTAACTAATTTAGCAAACAGATATCAATGTCTTTCTTAGGTATCCACACTTAGTGCACAACCTCTTAACTGAACATAACCACAAAGAGTTGAATATCATAGCTCAGTTGATATAGTGGTAATAACCTAGAGACACAACATATCCTAGTTAGCTCAATAAATACCTAATACATAACTATAGTATATAGAAATTTAACAATATGTCAATCCTAGCCAAATATTACTCTTGAAACGTACATTAAGATTAAGTAAAAATGTAACAATTATGAACAGAATTAGTCAAATGTAATCATTATATATGTATCTCCGATATAGGGAGATGGAGAAGGCATAGTGATACAGAATGAAATGATTTTTTTTAGCTAAATAGATCCCAGCTCATAAGGACCAACTGATGAAGCATCATCTCTGCCAAAAATTAATAATGTCAAATTCAGAGTTGAAGCCTTAATCTTAATGTACGTTTCGAGAGTAATATTTGGCTATGATTGACAGATTGTTAAATTTCTATATACTATAGTTATATATTAGGTATTTATTGAGCTGACTAGGATATGTTGTGTCTCTAGGTAATTACCACTATATCAACTGAGCTATGATATTCAATTCTTTGTGGTTATGTTCAGTTATGATGTTGTGGACTAAGTGTGGATACCTTGCTAAATTAGTTAAGTTTACCATGGCAGATAGGAGTGTATATATATGTCCTACCCATTTAAATGCCAAACTTTGTTCACATCATCATATATACTGTCCTTAGTCTATAAATATTAAGGTCCACAAATGTTATGACTTACTTATTATAACTTATTAGATTTATTCTCACTGCCTAAGTGATCTTAGGTTGTGCTGGAATACATGGAGTTAAATTTCATACGCCTAGATTTAGTTTTGCGACCAAAGGGGTGCGTTAGCCACGCGTCTTTTTTTTCTAGCGCTGCTTCTAAACAACGCTGGTATTTAGAGTTCTCTGAAGGGCTGCGTTAGGCTCCAAAAAGGGAGCATAAAGGCATATTTTCTGCCACTTCAACTCTCAATACCAGCGTTGCTTACAGTAGCGGCTAGCTGGAAAAACGTGCTCATGCACTATTCCCCCATAGGAAACAATGGGGCAGTTTGGGCTGAAAAAAAACCTAACACTTGCAAAAAAGCAGCCCCATTGTTTCCTATAGGAAACACTCTCTAAGTCTGCACCTAACACCCTAACATGTACCCCGAGTCTAAACACCCCTAACCTTACACTTATTAATCCTAATCTGCCACCCCTGCTATCGCTGACACCTGCATTACACCATTAACCCCTAATCTTCCGCTCCGGACACCGCCGCAACCTACATTATCCCTATGAACCCCTAATCTGCTGCCCCTAACATCGCCAACACCTATATTATATTTATTAACCCCTAATCTGCCCCCCCCAACATCGCCACTTCCTACCTACACTTATTAACTCCTAATCCGACGACCGGACCTTGCCGCTACTCTAATAAAGTTATTAACCCCTAAACCGCCGCACTCCCGCCTCGCACGATAATAAATAGTATTAACCCCTAATCTGCCCTCCCTAACATCGCAGCCACCTAACTTCAAATATTTACCCCTACTCTGCCGACCGGACCTCGCCGCTACTCTAATAAATGTAGTAACCCCTAAAGCTAAGTCTAACCCTAACCCTAACACCCCCCTAAATTAAATATAATTTTAATCTAACAAAATAAATTAAATCTTATTAACTAAAGTATTCCTATTTAAAGGGACAGTCTACACCAGAATTGTTATTGTTTTAAAATATAGATAATCCCTTTTTTACCCATTCCCTAGTTTTGCATAACCAAAACAGTTATATTTATATATTTTTTACCTCTGTGATTATCTTGTATCTAAGCCCCTGCAGACTGCCCCTTTATTTCAGTTATTTGACAGACTTATAGTTTAGCCAATCAGTGATGGCTCCCAGGTAACCTATATGAAAAACATGAACTAACACCATCTAGTGGTGAAAAACCTGTTAAAATGCATTCTTAAGAGGTGGCCTTCAAGGTCTAAGAAATTAGCATATGAACCTCCTAGGTTAAGCTTTCAATTAAGAATACCATGAGAACAAATAAAAATTGGTGATGAAAGTAAATTGGAAAATTGTTTAAAATTACATGCCCTATCTGAATCATGAAAGTTTTTTTTGGACTAGACTGTTCCTTTAAAGCTAAATACTTACCTGTAAAATAAACCCTAATATAGCTACAATATAACGAATAATTATATTGTAGCTATTTTAGGATTTATATTTATTTTACAGGCAACTTTATTTTAACTAGGTACAATAGCTATTAAATAGTTATTAACTATTTAATAGCTACCTAGTTAAAATAATTACAAAATTACCTGTAAAATAAATCCTAACCTAAGTTACAATTAAACCTAACACTACACTAGCAATAAATTAATTAAATAAATTACCTACAATTACCTACAATTAAATAAACTAAACTAAATTACAAAAAATAAAAACCCACTAAATCACAAAAAATAAAAAAAGATTACAAGAATTTTAAGCTAATTACACCTACTCTAAGCTCCCTAATAAAATAACAAAGCCCCCCAAAATAAAAAAAATTCCCTACCCTAATCTAAATTAAAAAAGTTAACAGCTCTATTACCAGCCCTTAAAAGGGCTTTTGCGGGGCATGCCCCAAAGTAATCAGCTCATTTGCCTGTAAAAAAAAAACACAATACCACCCCCCAACATTACAACCCACCACCCACATACCCCTACTCTAACCCAAACCCCCCCTTAAATAAACCTAACACTACCCCCCTGAAGATCTCCCTACCTTGAGTCATTTTCACCCAACCGGGCGGAAGTCTTCATCCGATGGGGCAGAAGAGGACATCCAGATCGGCAGAGGTCTTCATCCTATCCAGGCAGAAGAGGACATTCTGCCGCTCCAGATGTCCTCTTTTGGTCCATCGGTGCCCAGCTGGGTAAACATGACTCAAGGTAGGGAGATCTTCAGGGGGATAGTGTTAGGTTTATTTAAGGGGGGTTTGGGTTAGAGTAGGGGTATGTGGGTGGTGGGTTGTAATGTTGGGGGTGGTATTGTGTTTTTTTTTACAGGCAAAAGAGCTGATTACTTTGGGGCATGCCCGGCAAAAAGCCCTTTTAAGGGCTGGTAAAAGAGCTGGTTACTTTTTAATTTAGAATAGGGTAGGGACCTTTATTATTTTGGGGGGCTTTTTTATTTTATTAGGGGGGTTAGAGTAGGTGTTATTAGCCTAATATTCTTGTAATCTTTTTTTATTTTTTGTAATTTGGTGTTTTTTTTTTTTTTTTTGGTAATTTAGTTTAGTTTATTTAATTGTACTTAATTGTAGGTACTTGTAGTTAATTTATTTAATTTATTTATTGATAGTGTAGTGTTAGGTTTAATTGTAACTTAGGTTAGGATTTATTTTACAGGTAATTTGGTAATTATTTTAACTAGGTAGCTATTAAATAGTTAATAACTATTTAATAGCTATTGTACCTAGTTAAAATAAATACAAAGTTGCCTGTAAAATAAATATAAATCCTAAAATAGCTACAATATAATTATTCATTATATTGTAGCTATATTAGGGTTTATTTTACAGGTAAGTATTTAGCTTTAAATAGGAATACTTTAGTTAATAATATTTTATTTATTTCGTTAGATTAAAATTATATTTAACTTAGGTGGGTGTTAGGGCTAGGGTTAGACTTAGCTTTAGAGGTTAATACATTTATTATAGTAGTGGTGAGGTCCGGTCGGCAGATTAGGGGTTAATACTTGAAGTTAGGTGGCGGCAATGTTAGGGAGGGCAGATTAGGGGTTAATACTATTTATTATAGGGTTTGCGAGGCGGGAGTGCGGCGGTTTAGGGGTTAATACATATATTAGAGTAGCGGCGAGGTCCGGTTGGCAGATTAGGGGTTAATAAGTGTAGGTAGGTAGCGGCGACGTTGGGGTAGGGCAGATTAGGGGTCAATGAATATTATGTAGGTGTCGGCGATGTTAGGGGCAGCAGATTAGGGGTTCATAGGGATAATGTAGGTGGCGGCGGTGTGCGGTCAGCAGATTAGGGGTTAAAAATATTTATTATAGTGACGGCGATGTCGGTTTAGGGGTACATAGGTAGTTTATGGGTGTTAGTGTACTTTAGAGCACAGTAGTTAAGAGCTTTATAAACCGTCATTAGCCCAGAAAGCTCTTAACTACTGACTTTTTTCTGCGGCTGGAGTCTTGTCGGTAGAGGGTCTACTGCTCACTTCAGCCAAGACTCTAAATACCGGCGTTAGGAAGATCCCATTGAAAATGCAGGATACGCAATTGGCGTAAGGGGATCTGCGGTATGGAAAAGTCGCGGCTTGAAAGTGAGCGTTAGACCCTTACCTACACGACTCTAAATACCAGCGGGCAGCCAAAAGCAGCGTTAGGACCCCTTAACGCTGCTTTTGACGGCTACCGCAGAACTCTTAATCTAGGCGATACTGTTTTGTTTTTAGCCAATCAGGAGATGCTACATGTCATTTAAAGAAATGTCACACATGTCAGGTATTAGTCTATGATTACGGTCAGGGAGACCGAAACTGGTCAGACTACGTTCTGAATTTTAACAACATGTCCTGTTGTTTTAACCTGGAATAAAGCTATCTACATTTTGATTTTCACAAGGCTGTTTGTTGGAATCCTTTCTTTATATTTAGAGGACTATATTCTTATTTACAAATTTGTGCACAGTGTTTCTTTCACATAATATTGTGAATCATTAGGAGTGAGGGCACATTTCCTGTTTGGTATGGTGGATTTAGAGTATCACATAGCGATGACAGCTTTATTATAACTTAATAATGATTTATGAATAGCGTCATTTTGGGAATGTTTAATTGCCAGAAACAGTATGAATAACTCAGTATTAAGTGAACTAGTGATGCCTGATATCATTAGTAGTTAGATCAATCCACTCAAATAAATAGATGCAGTATCACTTAGATACAATAATGACTCAATGACATTTAGGTATTGTAGCCGATCATAATGTAACAAGATGAACAGTTTGCTGTATGCAATCCCGATATAGGCCACACCACCAATATGATTATTGGTGTATACGGGGGGTCATAGTCTATTTGTCGGTGCATCAAATTGCTAAATCTTGGAATTAATGCTCATTAATAGCCAAGTTAGTATTGCCTTGGTTTGCTCACAAGTAATATTGAGAAAGGCCTGTTTATGCTCTTCACCTCTGTCAACTGATGCCGACATCTGCATCTATCGGCCATGAAACAGGGGTGGGGGGGTGAATCATACTTTTTTTGGTCATTTGTGTTTCAGTATAGAAGAGGTTAATATGTCTCTATATTTTAAACGTATTAATAGATATATTTTATTATTCTTTATTTGATTAAGTGGATGGAGTGCTAAAATCCCCTTTCTTTTTTTGGAATTCTTATTCCTTTGGTTTGCTAAAAAAAGCCCTACCATCTTGATCACACAAATATCTACACTATATCAAACATGCTTATATATTTCATCATGTAACTACACTTTTTATGCACAAAACATTCACTTATCTAGTATTTATGTCATCAACAATATTTGGAAATATAATTAGTATAATTAATGATATTAATACAAACTTTATAAGCATAGCAACATTGAGACACTTGCACATCATGCTCCTCCTGGCCCCTCCCACAGATATATATATATATATATATATATATATATATATATATATATATATATATATATATATATAATTCCTGAAGATAATTTTTCATAAAAAATTAAAAACGAAACATAAGTCTATGGGCCCTAACATAAGCAACATAACAAAGTGAGGATAGCAATTCCTTCCAGGTAGTCAGTATTACTATGCAGATCCCTTTATATGTATAACAACATATACTTATTACAGGAGTCTTATTGTATATTTATATAATGAAGGCTTCTTAAAACAACAAAAGCCTAAAAAAAGAACCAATGGTGAAAGTAATTTGTCATTTTTTTGGCAGTGGAATGGACTTAGGACCACTTATTTGGAAGTGCAGGATAGTAGATTTATAATAAGGGTCTCCAGTTTCAAAGGGAGCAACATAGGGGATACACACCCACTTGTTTTTGTTCCATATGCCTAGGGTTCTCTCAGGTGATAGCCAACTATACATGTGACATCTTTGAAAATTCAGCCTGTCAGTTTTCAAAGGAGGGGTGAATTCCCATATTGTGGTGCCCCAAACTGGACTCTCATACTGCTTTTTATTTTGTGGAAATAAATAGGGGCTCTATACCTACCCTTCCTCCTCATTACACAGAGCACTGGTATTACTGGGGGCACTGGCATTACAGTAAATATCACTTAAAAGAGAGAATTTCCCTATTTCACATGTGGGGTCTTATATTAAGGGGGAGATAGGGACTCTTTTATAGCCCAATCCCCCAAAACTAGAAATGGCCTGTTTTCTAGTGAAACAAAAAAAATCATAATTTTAATGGTGCATACCTTCCTGCTAGGGGGACAAGTGACCATTTATTTGAAAGAAGAAAGTCTGCCAATTCCAAGAAGGGGTAACTTGTCCTTTTAGCAAAAGCAAGTGTAAGTGATCTTGAGGCTGATATATGGGCTCTTAAACCTCTCTTTCCAGCCTACATTAGCATCTATGAATATAACCGATTCTGTTCAGGCACAATTTAGTGAGAAGGAAGGTGACTACAGTTTTTTTTACCCAATGAATTGCAGGAAGTCCCGATGATACAGATCAGAAGGAGGACCTACAGGAGAAAGGTGAGTTGTTGTTCAACACACTCTGCGCTTTGTGGCAAGGGCAAGACAACACCAGCCCACCCCTTATAAATTGATCATCATTTGGCTACTTATTTAACCACAAGTTTACAGATGTGTACCATTGAATGGGAAATAAGTGACCCAATGGTGCTTAACCTATTGAAAATATTGGTTAATTAAATATTGTGAAATACAGCACCCATGCCAAAGTTTTCATCACAAAAACACCAGTAGATCAGGCTAATGACGTGTGTGTTATTGAGACAGAAGAACACTAAGGGCTAGATTACCAGTGGAGCAATAGTTTGTGCTCCCTCTCATGCTTCAAATCTGCTAGACTTTGGCTTATTGCACTCATCAAGTTTTGTGCATATTACAAGTTGAAAGTAAAACCCGACGTGCAAAAAGCTAAACTTGGAATATATCGACCACTTTAATGTATTTCCCCCATAGACTTCAATAGAGCATGAAAAGTAGAACAAAACATCCTTGCTTGCACGCAAAACCGATTGCATTTTCTCAAGTGCGCTAACTTTACATGACATATTAATACTTTACATTCTAATGTTCTTCACATAGCAGAACATTTTATATTTATTCACATATACACA
This sequence comes from Bombina bombina, assembly GCF_027579735.1. Taxonomy (NCBI): domain Eukaryota; kingdom Metazoa; phylum Chordata; class Amphibia; order Anura; family Bombinatoridae; genus Bombina; species Bombina bombina. The sequence goes on along the minus strand of NC_069504.1, from coordinate 140,140,744 downwards.
TTTCTACATATAGCAGATGTTTTTTTGTATAATATTTATCTATACCTATAGATGATTATATATAGGTACAGATATACTGTATATATAAATATATACTGTATATATATATATATATATACATATATATATATATATATTTGTAAAAAGGGGGTTGTTTATAGTAAAAAAAAATCAAAAAATTAATTTAAATCACATAAAATAGTCTTATAATGTATGTCTGTGCCCCTACTAGCCGCTGACGATGGTCTTGTAGAATGTGTAGAGAGGGGTCTAAAATGCTCTTATAGAAAATGCAAAACCTTGGGCAATATTTTGTCCCCTTCTTGTATATCAAAGTCCAACAGTAAGCCTCAAGGCTCTTGATTACAACACAGGGGAATGTTCAGATGTGGTAAGAGAAGGTGCAGACCCTGTGAATATGCACTTATTTCAAGTAATTTTCATTCAATGAGCACGGGAGAGACGTTTCAAATTGAGTCATGTCTAAATTGCACTACTCCTTATGTTATCTACTTAATAACATGCATTGAGTGTTCTGTTCAGTACGTAGGGTTCATCTCAAATGATGCCAATACAAGAATCAGAAACCACCTGTCCACGATCAGTTTGGGTACAGGGACTACCCCTCTTGTCCAGCACTTTGCTAGGAGGCAAAACAAGGCCCTGTCTACCTTTCGCTGGCAAGCCATAGAAAGAGTACAAACCTCTTTTACGGGAGGTGACAGAGACAAACTGCTGGGCAAGAGGGAGATGTTCTGGATCTTCAAACTGGGTACCACAGTTCCTCAAGGTTTGAACTCTGAGTACGATTTAATAAACTACTGGAAATGATTATGTCATTGTCAGCTATTTGTGACACCTTAAATTAATGCTAGTTTGCTAGTAAAGTCCATTTTTCCACTCATTATTTGAGAAACTGTAAGGTTGCAGTATTCATTGAATGTGTTGTTTACTTAAAATATAGTACAACATTCAATATTCATTTATTACAATTCTGCTTTTAATTTAAGTATAAATGACTATACTGCTGTCACATTTTATATGGCTAAGTGTTTTCTCATCAATCCAAAATGTAAAGAATATCCTTATTATTTCTTTTTAGTATAGCATTTTTGCAATATTCAAGATTGAATTGTTATATATACAAGTGAATATGAAGAGTTAAATTGTGCATGACTGTTTTTATCCAATGAGAGTATAGAATAGGGTACTTAAAGTTACACACAGGTGTACCCTTTAGCTATGATTATGGCTGCGAGCTGAAACATGTTAGCTTCTTGTTCTCATGCCTAATTTTTTTATTTTTGTTATATTTTTTGATGGTACCCCAATGTTTTAATTAGTGTGAAAACACTCCGTTTTGGATATACATATATATATATATATATATATATTTATAAATTCTTAGAATATATTACCCTATTTGAAGAACAGTAAATACACAGTATAACACTTAATTACTCGTAATACCAGTGGTAGTGAAAAAGCAGCGTTATGAGCCATAACGCAAAACTCTAAATCTAGCCGAAAGTGTCCAAAAGCGATGTAAAATCAAATATTTTATTGTAATCCACATAGGTAAAAAAGGAATCCATGGGGGTCCCAACAATGCACAGAAAATCACAAATGCATTAGGCTGACATGTTTCGGCCTATTGCCGATGTGGATTACAATAAAATATTTGATTTTACTTCGCTTTTGGACACTTTCGCCTAGATTTAGAGTTTGGCGTTAGCCGTCAAAACTAGCGTTAGGGGCTCCTAACGCTGGTTTTGGCCTCCCGCTGGTATTTAGAGTCAGTCAGGAAAGGGTCTAACGCTCACTTTGCAGCCGCGACTTTTCCATACAGCAGATCCCCCTACGCCAATTGCGTATCCTATCTTTTCAATGGGATCTTTCTAACGCCGGTATTTAGAGTCTTGGCTGAAGTGAGCGTTAGAAATCTAACGACAAGCCGAAGCAAAAAGCCAGGAGTTAAGAGCTTTCTGGGCTAACGCCGGTTCATAAAGCTCTTAACTACTGTGCTCTAAAATACACTAACAGCCATAAACTACCTATGTACCCCTAAACCGACCCCTATATTATATTTATTAACCCCTAATCTGCCGCCCCCAACGTCGCCGCCACCTACCTACACTTATTAACCCCTAATCTGCCGACCGGACCTCACCGCTACTATAATAAAGTTATTAACCCCTAATCCGCCTCACTCCCGCCTCAATAACCCTATAATAAATAGTATTAACCCCTAATCTGCCCTCCCTAATAAAAAAATAATTTACAAACATTAGAAAAAGATTACAACAATTTTAAGCTAATTACACCTACTCTAAGCCCCCTAATATAATAACAAAGCCCTCCAAAATAAAAAAATGTCCTACCCTATTCTAAAATAAAAATGGAAAACTCTTTTACCTTACCAGCCCTTAAAAGGGCCTTTTGCGGGGCATGCCCCAAAGAATTCAGCTCTTTTGCCTGTAAAAAAAAAAACATACAATACCCCCCACAACATTACAACCCACCACCCACATACCCCTAATCTAACCCAAACCCCCCTTAAATAAACCTAACACTAAGCCCCTGAAGATCTCCCTACCTTGAGTCGTCTTCACCCAACCGGGCACCGATGGACCAAAAGAAGACATCCGGAGCGGCAGAAGTCTTTATCCTATCCGGGCAGAAGAGGACATCCGGACCGGTAGACATCTTCATCCATGTGGGAGTGAGGCGGATTAGGGGTTAATAACTTTATTATAGTAGCGGTGAGGTCCGGTCGGCAGATTAGGGGTTAATAAGTGTAGGTAGGTGGCGGCGACGTTGGGGGCGGCAGATTAGGGGTTAATAAATATAATATAGGGGTCGGTTTAGGGGTACATAGGTTAACCAGAGCTCTGAGGTTGCACTATTCCGACACAAGTTAAACTGAAATGGGCTCAAGCAAATGTGCTTACTTTAATTCATAATACTGCACTACTTCAGGCATGCTCATAAAGCCACGTTAAATCCTATTTATCTTGCATGCAACTGTTAGCGCGCCACTCGTATTCTAGTCCAAAGTGTTCCAATTAAATCAGTGGACCAATGGTTATTAACTCTTTGAAGATATCAGTTACTATTTCATGTTTTCAAAAACATGAGCCCATGCCAATGGTGTCATCCTTTTCATGTCCAGACATCATTGGGCCAAGCTAGCCAAGCTAACAACAACTGCATGTCATGGAGGGGGTTCAGCCTATGTATACCAATAGTGACATCAGTGGCACAATGGTGATTAATACTTTGAAAATATCAGTAATATTCCATGTTTTACCTTTTGCCTCCTTGATTACAAAGTTTGTCATTGACTTAAAACCCAGTTTTTTATTCTGCCAGTTTGTATATAACAGAAATATATAAAGGGAGACGTATTTGTCTATATTATGGAAATCAAATTTAAAAAAACAAAACTCTATTTTCAGTATAAAGTAAATCTGAAGTTTTCTGAAAAATGTTCTTAATAAGAAACCAAATTCAATCATGTATCCCAGCATATTATTTAATAAAAAAAATTATTAAAACTGTGGGATGAAAACATGGATGTTTGTTAGTCTCCTCTCACATCAATAATTCCTTTTTGTTAAAGAGATAGTAAACACAACACCAAAAATGTTATTGTCTAAAAATATAGATAATCCTTCTATTACCATTCCCCAGTTTTTGCCTAACCAACACTGTTATCGAAATATACGGATAGATTACGAGTTTTGCGTTATGAGTAAAAAAGCAGCGTTAAGCCTCATAACGCTGCTTTTTTACTACCGCTGCTATTACGAGTCTTGTAGGTACAGCTGTCCAGCACACTTTTTTGGCAGTATCGCAAATTAACATGCAAAATTTTCGTAAAATCTTTTTTCAATGGGACTTCCATTGCACCGGTATTACAAGCTTTTTTTTTTAGGCCAAAAAGTGAGCGGTACAGCCTATCCCGCATTCTAAAGTCAGTAGTTAAGAGTTTTACACTACAAAGCCGTAGCATAAAACTAATAACTAAAGTGCTCCAAAGTACACTAACACCCATAAACTACCTATTAACCCCTAAAACGAGGCCCTCCTACATCGCAAACACTAAAATAAAAATATTAACCCCTAATCTGCCGCTCCGGACATCGCCGCCACTAGAATAAACATATTAACCCCTAAACCGCCGCACCGCTGCATCGTAAACACTAGTTACATGTTATTAACCCCTAATCTGCTGTCCCTAAGATCGCCGCCATCTACCTACATTTATTAACCCCTAATCTGCCGCCCCCAATGTTGCCACAACTATACTAAATGTATTAACCCCTAAATCTAAGTCTAACCCTAACCCTAAACACCCCTAACTTAAATATAATTAAAATAAATCAAAAGAAAACCTACTATCATTACCTAAATAATTCTTATTTAAAACTAAATACTTACCTGTAAAATAAACCCTAAGCTAGCTACAATATAACTAATGGTTACATTTTATCTAGCTTAGGGTTTATTTTTATTTTACAGGCAAGTTTGTATTTATTTTAAATAGGTAGAATAGTTACTAAATAGTTATTAACTATTTAATAACTACCTAGCTAAAATAAATACAAATTTACCTGTAAAATAAAACCTAACCTGTCTAAGCTAGCTACAATATAACTAATGGTTACATTTTATCTAGCTTAGGGTTTATTTTTATTTTACAGGCAAGTTTGTATTTATTTTAAATAGGTAGAATAGTTACTAAATAGTTATTAACTATTTAATAACTACCTAGCTAAAATAAATAAAAATTTACCTGTAAAATAAAACCTAACCTGTCTTACACTAACACCTTACACTACAATTAAATCAATTATCTAAATTAAATACAATTGCCTAAATTAAATACAAATACCTATATTACAAAAAACAAACACTAAATTACACAAAATAAAAAAACAAATTACAAGATATTTAAACTAATTACACCTAATCTAATAGCCCTATCAAAATAAACCCCCCGCCAAAATAAAAAAAAAACCTAACCCTAAACTAAACTACCAATAGCTCTTAAAAGGGCCTTTTGTGGGGCATTGCCCCAAATAAATCAGCTCTTTTACCTGTAAAAAAAAATACAAACAACCCCCCCAACAGTAAAACCCACCACCCACACAACCAACCCCCCAAATAAAACCCTACCTAAAAAAAAACTAAGCTCCCCATTACCCTGAAATCGGCATTTGTATGGGCATTTAGCTCTATTGCTGTCCAAACCTTAATCTAAAACTAAAACCCACCCAATAAACCCTTAAAAAAAAAAAACTAACACTAACCCCTGAAGATCCACTTACAGTTTTGAAGAGCCGAAATCCATCGTCAACGAAGCCGGGAGAAGTCCTCAGCGAAGCGGCAAGAACTCCTCAACGAAGCTGGGAGAAGTCTTCATCCAAATGGCATCTTCTATCTTCATCCATCCGGCGCAGAGCGGCTCCATCTTCAAGACATCCTGCACAGAGCATCCTCTTCTTCCGACGACTACCCGACAAATGAAGATTCCTTTAAGTGACGTCATACAAGATGGCGTCCCTTAGATTCTAAATGGCTGATAGAATTCTATCAGCCAATCGGAATTAAGGTTGAAAAAATCATATTGGCTTATCCAATCAGCCAATAGGATTGAGCTCAAATTCTATTGGCTGATTGGAACAGCCAATAGAATGTGAGCTCAATCCTATTGGCTGATTGGATCAGCCAATAGGATTGAAGTTCAATCCAATTGGCTGATTGCATCAGCCAATAGGATTTTTTCTACCTTATTTCCGATTGGCTGATAGAATTCTATCAGCCAATCGGAATCTAAGGGATGCCATCTTGGATGACATCACTTAAAGGAACCTTCATTCGCCAGGTAGTCATCAGAAGAAGAAGATGCTCCACGCTGGATGTCTTGAAGATGGACCCGATCCACCCTGGATGGATGAAGATAGAAGATGCCGTCTGGATGAAGACTTCAGTCAGTCTGGAGGACGACCTCTCCCGGCTTCGATGAACACTTCTCCCGGCATTGTTGAGGACTTCTTGCCGCTTCGCTGAGGACTTCTCCTGACTTCATTGAGGATGGATGTCGGCTCCTCAAAACTGTAAGTGGATCTTCAGGGGTTAGTGTAAGGTTTTTTAAGGGTTTATTGGGTGGGTTTTAGTTTAGTGTTAGATTAGGGTTTGTGCAGCAATAGAGCTAAATGCCCTTTTAAGTGCAATGCCCATACAAATGCCCTTTTCGGGGCAATGGGGAGCTTAGTTTTTTTTGGTTAGGTGTTTATTTGGGGGGTTGGTTGTGTGGGTGGTGGGTTTTACTGTTGGGGGGGTTGTTTGTATTTTTTTTACAGGTAAAAGAGCTTATTTCTTTGGGGCAATGCCCCGCAAAAGGCCCTTTTAAGGGCTATTGGTAATTTAGCTTAGGCTAGGGTTTTTATTTTGGGGGTGCTTTTTTATTTTGATAGGGCTATTAGATTAGGTGTAATTAGTTTAAATATCTTGTAATTTGTTTTTTATTTTGTGTAATTTAGTGTTTTTTTGAAATTTAGGTATTTGTATTTAATTTAGTTAATTGTATTTAATTTAGGTAATTGATTTAATTGTAGTGTAAGGTTAGGTGTTAGTGTAAGACAGGTTAGGTTTTATTTTACAGGTAAATTTGTATTTATTTTAGCTAGGTAGTTAGTAAATAGCTGATAACTATTTAGTAACTATTCTACCTAGTTAAAATAAATACAAACTTGCCTGTAAAATAAAAATAAACCCTAAGCTAGCTACAATGTAACTATTAGTTATATTGTAGCTAACTTGCGCCTAGATTTAGAGTTTGGCGTCAGCCGTCAAAACCAGCGTTAGAGGCTCATAACGCTGGTTTTGGGCTACTGCTGGTATTTAGAGTCAGTCAGGAAAGGGTCTAACGCTCACTTTCCAGCCGCGACTTTTCCATACCGCAGATCCCCCTACGCCATTTGCGTATCCTATCTTTTCAATGGGATCTTTCTAACGCCGGTATTTAGAGTCTTAGCTGAAGTGAGCGTTAGAAATCTAACGACAAAACTCCAGCCGCATGAAAAAAGTCAGGAGTTAAGAGCTTTCTGGGCTAACGCCGGTTTATAAAGCTCTTAACTACTGTGCTCTAAAGTACACTAACACCCATAAACCACCTATGTACCCCTAAACCGAGGCCCCCCCACATCGCCGCCACTCTAATAAATTTTTTTAACCCCTAATCTGCCGACCGCACACCGCCGCAACCTATGTTAACCCTATGTACCCCTAATCTGCTGCCCCTAACACCGCCGCCCCCTATATTATATTTATTAACCCCTAATCTGCCGCCCCAACGTCGCTGCCCCTAATCTGCTGACCTGACCTCACCGCTACTATGATAAAGTTATTAACTCCTAATCCGCCTCACTAACCCTATAATAAATAGTATTAACCCCTAATCTGCCCTCCCTAACATCGCCGACACCTAACTTCAAGTATTAACCCCTAATCTGCCGACCGGACCTCACCGCTACTATAATAAATGTATTAACCCCTAAAGCTAAGTCAACCCTAACCCTAACACCCCCCTAAATTAAATATAATTTTATTCTAACGAAATAAATTAACTCATTAAATAAATTATTCCTATTTAAAGCTAAATACTTACCTGTAAAATAAACCCTAATATAGCTACATTATAAATTATAATTATATTGTAGCTATTTTAGGGTTTATATTTATTTTACAGGCAACTTTGTATTTATTTTAACCAGGTTAAGAACTATTTAATAGTTACCTAGTTAAAATAAGTACAAAATTAACCTGTAAAATAAATCCTACCCTAAGGTTACAATTAAACCTAACTAAGGTAAGCACCTGATACCGATACTAGTATCGGTATCGGTGCCGATACCAAGTATTTGCATGAGTACTTGTACTCGTGCAAATGCACCGAGGACTTAAAAGCGATACCTCCAATTCCTACCCATACACCACCCTGTGGCATTTTTCAAAACTGCATGTTCCCATTTAATTTTAAGCTGGAGTGTAGAGTTAACTAAAAATTGTTCTGCCAATACAAATTGCTGTTATTTGTTATTATTGTACATCAGAGCAGTCCATTCAGACAAACCCCTGAGTACTGGAGCAGTTAATAAACAGATTAATGGCCCAAAAATATCTTTCTAACCCATGCAGTAGTGTGAAAAGTGAAAGACTGTTCAGCTTAGCGTCAAACGTCCTTGCTGTAGCAGAAACAGACTTATAGCTGAACATGCAGAGATGCTTCTGTTCCTTAATAAGAACTTTCCACTAACTTTATGAAAAAATATTCAAATTGCTAGATTGCCTGTTATACTGCTTGTTCTCCTCTTACACAATTATTCTCAAAACATACTGTACTCTGAGGGAACAACCTTAGCCAGGGCTGGACTGGGAATAAAAAGCCGCCCTGGAAAAATTATGAAGACCAGCCCTATTTTCTGTTGAGTCAGTAGAATGCAAATGCCCCCACTTTTCTCAAAGGGGATTACTGGGATACTCCTTCCCCAAAATTTATTTTCAGAATTAAATATATTACTTTGTATAAAGTACAAATGTCAGATTGATGAGTTATATAGGCCACCCTAAAACTCAATTGCATCCAGTAATCCCCCCTTTAAAATTGTAGCTTTCCAGCCCTAGCTGCTGCAAGCTGTTATTTATTTGGTTGTTATTATTGTTATTGTAATATTTTTTATTTATAAACATGTTCTCTAAACTGTTGTGACAACAAGCACATAAAACTGTTTTATTATTTCAAAATGTCTTTTGAGATACAGTTTCATATTATAAGAAGTGATCTTAATCATTACTCTGTAATGTGCTAGGTAAAATGTCATGACATAAAAAAGTATCGGTAATTGGTATCGGTGAGTATTTGAAAAAAAAGTATCGGTACTTGTACCGTCTTAAAAAAAATGGTATCGGTGCAAACCCTAAACCTAACACTACACTAGCATTACATTAATTAAATAAAATACCTACAAATAAATACAATTAAATAAACTAACTAAAGTACAAAAAATAAAAAAAATTAATTACAAACTAATAAAAATATTACAACAATTTTAAGCTAATTACACCTACTCAAGCCCCCTAATAAAATAACAAAGCCCCCCAAAATAAAAAAAATGTCCTACTCTATTCTAGAATTAAAATAGAAAAAGCTCTTTTACCTTACCAGCCCTGAAAAGGGCCTTTTTGCGGGGCATGCCCCAAGAGAATTCAGCTCTTTTGCCTGTAAAAAAAAACATACAATACCCCCCCCCCAACATTACAAACCCACCACCCCACATACCCCTAATCTAACCCAAACCCCCCTTAAATAAACCTAACACTTAAGCCCCAGAAGATCTTCCTACCTTGTCTTCACCATGCCAGGTATACACCGATCGCTCCAGGCTCCCGAATTCTTCATCCAAGCCCAAGCGGGGGCTGGAGATCCATCATCCGGCTGAAGTCCTTCTATCAAGCGGCGGCTGAAGAGGTCCAGAAAGAGGCTCCAATGTCTTCATCCTATCCGGGCAGAAGAGTAGATCCGACTGGCAACCATCTTCTTCCAAGCGACATCTTCTATCTTCATCCGATGACAAGCGGCTCCATCATGAAGACCTCCGGCGGCGGGATCTATCCTCTTCTAAAATACCGACGTCCTAAGTCCGAATGAAGGTTCCTTTAAATGACGTCATCCAAGATGGCGTCCCTCGAATTCCGAGTGGCTGATAGGATTCTATCAGCCAATGGGAATTAAGGTAGGAAAATCTGATTGTGCTGATTGAATCAGCCAAACAGATTGAGCTCGCATTCTATTTCGCTGTTCCAATCAGCCAATAGAATGCGAGCTCAATCTGATTGGCTGATTGGATCAGCAATCGGATTGATCTTGAATCTGATTGGCTGATTCCATCAGCCAATCAGATTTTTCCTACCTTAATTCCGATTGGTTGATAGAATCCTATCAGCCAATCGGAATTCGAGGGACGCCATCTTGGATGACGTCATTTAAAGGAACCTTCATTCGGACTTAGGACGTCGGAAGAAGAGGATGGATCCGCGCAGGAGGTCTTCAAGATGGAGCCGCTTGTCAGCGGATGAAGATAGAAGATGCCGCTTGGAAGAAGATGGTTGCCGGTCCAGATCTACTCTTCTGCCCGGATAGGATGAAGACTTTGGAGCCTCTTCTGGACCTCTTCAGCCACCGCTTGATAGAAGACTTCAGCCGGATGATGGATCTCTAGCCCCCGCTTGGGCTTGGATGAAGACTTCGGAGCCTGGAGCGATCAGTGATACCTGGCATGGTGAAGACAAGGTAGGAAGATCTTCAGGGGCTTAGTGTTAGGTTTATTTAAGGGGGGGTTGGGTTAGATTAGGGGTATGTGGGTGGTGGGTTGTAATGTTGGGGGGGTAGTGTATGTTTTTTTTTACAGGCAAAAGAGCTGTATTCTTTGGGGCATGCCCCGCAAAAGGCCCTTTTCAGGGCAGGTAAGGTAAAAGAGCTTTTCTATTTTAATTTTAGAATAGGGTAGGGCATTTTTTTTTTATTTTGGGGGGATTGTTATTTTATTAGGGGGCTTAGAGTAGGTGTAATTAGCTTAAAATTGTTGTAATATTTTTATTATGTTTGTAATTAATTTTTTTTTTTTTTGTAACTTAGCTTTTTTTATTTTTTGTACTTTAGTTAGTTTATTTAATTGTATTTATTTGTAGGTAGTTTATTTAATTAATTTATTGCTAGTGTAGTGTTAGGTTTAATTGTAACTTAGGTTAGGATTAATTTTACAGGTAATTTTGTACTTATTTTAACTAGGTAACTATTAAATAGTTCTTAACTATTTAATAGCTATTGTACCTGGTTAAAATAAATACAAAGTTGCCTGTAAAATAAATATAAATCCTAAAATAGCTTCAATATAATTATAATTTATATTGTATCTATATTAGGGTTTATTTTACAGGTAAGTATTTAGCTTTAAATAGGATTAATTTATTTAATAAGAGTTAAATTATTTCGTTAGATTTAAATTATATTTAACTTAGGGGGGTGTTAGGGTTAGGGTTAGACTTAGCTTTAGGGGTTAATACATTTATTAGAGTAGCGGTGAGGTCCGGTCGGCAGATTAGGGGTTAATACTTGAAGTTAGGTGTTCGTGATGTTAGGGAGGGCAGATTAGGGGTTAGTACTATTTATTATAGGGTTAGTGAGGCGGATTAGGGGTTAATACATTTATTATCGTAGCGGTGAGGTCCGGTCGGCAGATTAGGGGTTAATTATTTTAGGTAGCTGGCGGCGACATTGTGGGGGGCAGATTAGGGGTTAATAAATAGAATATAGGGGTCGGCGGTGTTAGGGGCAGCAGATTAGGGGTACATAGGTATAATGTAGGTTGCGGCGGTGTACGGAGCGGCAGATTAGGGGTTAAAAATAATATGCAGAGGTCAGCGATAGCGGGGGCGGCAGATTAGGGGTTAATAAGTGTAAGGTTAGGGGTGTTTAGACTCTGGGTACATGTTAGGGTCTTAGGTGCAGACATAGGAAGTGTTTCCCCATAGGAAACAATGGGGCTGCGTTAGGAGCTGAACGCTGCTTTTTTGCAGGTGTTTGTTTTTTTTCAGCTCAAACAGCCCCTTTGTTTTCTATGGGGGAATCGTGCATGAGCACGTTTTTTAAGCTGGCCGCGTCCGTAAGCACCGCTGGTATTTAGAGTTGCAGTGGCGGTAAATATGCCTGTACGCTCCCTTTTTGGAGCCTAACGCAGCCCTTCTGTGAACTCTAAATACCAGCGGTATTTAAAAGGTGTAGGCGAAAAAAAGCCAGCGTTAGATACGCGGGTCGTTACCGACAAAACTCTAAATCTAGCCGTTAGGGTTTATCTTACAGGTAAGTATTTAGTTTTAAATTGAATTATTTAGGTAATGATAGTAGGTTTTCTTTAAATTTATTTTAATTATATTTAAGTTAGTGGGTGTTAGGGTTAGACTTAGGTTTAGGGGTTAATAACTTTAGTATAGTGGTTGTGACGTTGGGGGCGGCAGATTAGGGGTTAATAAATGTAGATAGGTGGCGGCGATGTTAGGGGCGGCAGATTAGGGGTTAATAATATTTAACTGTTTGTGATTCGGGATTGCGGGGGTTTACGGGTTAATATGTTTAGTATAGTGACAGCGATGTCCGGAGCAGCAGATTAGGGGTTAATATGTGTAATGTAGGTTTCAGCGATGTTGGGGGCGGCAGATTAGGGGTGTTTAGACTCGAGGTTCATGTTAGGGTGTTAGGTGTAAACATAAAATGTGTTTCTACATAGGAATCAATGGGGCTGCGTTACAGAGCTTTACACTGCTTTTTTGCAGGTGTTAGGCTTTTTTTCAGCTGGCTCTCCCCATTGATGTCTATGGGGAAATCGTGCACGAGCACATACAACCAGCTCACCGCTGACTTAAGCAGCACTGGTATTGGAGTGCGTTATGGAGCATCATTTTGTCTTTTAACGCCGGGTTTATAAAAATCTGTAATACCAGCGCTGTAGGTAAGTGAGCGGTGATAATAACATGCAAGTTAGCACCGCACCCCTCTTACCGCAAAACTCGTAATCTAGCCGATTGTTTTTACCTCTGTAATTACCTTGTATCTAAGCTTCTGCTGACTGCCTCCTTATCTCAGATCTTTTGACAGATTTGGATTTCAGTCAATTAGTGCTGACACTTACATAACTCCACCTGCATGAGCACAATGTTATCTATATGAAACACATGAACTAACACCCTCTAGCTGTCAAAAATTGTGAAAGGCATTCAGATGAGAGACGGCCTTCAAGGGCTTAGAAATTAGCATATGAGCCTACCTAGATTTAGCTTTCAACTAAGAATAACAAGAGAACACAGTACATTTGATGCTAAAAGTAAATTAGAACATTTTTAAAATTACATGAAAGTTTAATTTGGACTTTACTATCCATTTTAAACATAAATCCATCCATCAAATCTACCTCTTGCCCCTCAATGCAAGGTCCAAGCACAGAACTGCAGGTGAAACACACAGCAGATTCGTATTAATTTTAGCCTCTTACACACTTCCTTCCTGTAGCTTTCTGTGTGCAATTACTGCACAAGGTGTATTAGCTAAATGTGATCTATCTACACCACAATAAACAGATTAGAGATCCCTATGCTCTCAGCTTATGTAATATAGTCATATAATGCATGGACACTATGGGCTAGATTACAAGTGGTGCACTAATGATATCACAGGATGCAATAAGCATAGATATATACAAATGTATGTATTTATATATATATATATATTTATATATATATATATATATATATATATATATATATATATATACACACATACATACACAGATACATATACTGAATATACACTTTTGAAACTTTCCAGATAAATACCGTTAAACATGAAATATAATTTTTAATTCATTTTAATGTGTTTTATTGTGTTTTTAATATAAATATATTCCAATGTCCTTCACATACTGTACAAGAACATGTTCTTTCTATTTATGCGCACATGAAGCGCATGTGCGCATGCATGAAACGCATCAGGCCTTTCCTTGCACAGGACAAACCATTTGATGTTTCTTAACACTGTCGAATAAAACTACCTGTTTTGAAGCCTCATTTCCAGACCAGACATCCTTCATTTATTCATTATATATATATATATATATATATATATATATATATATATATATATATATATATATATATATATATATATATAGATATAGATATACAGTATATATAAATATACAGGTGGCCCTCGTTTTAAAATGGTTCCATTTACACCGTTTCAGAATAACCTTTTTTCCAGTCATATGAATGCTATTGAAAAGCATTGGGAAGCAGTGGATTTATTAAAATAGCCTGTAGGTGGAGCTGTCCGCTTTTGTTGCAGCAAAGCCAAGCAAGCTGAAATTAATCAGTTTAACCAGACCTGAGCTATCGAGCAGATTTCAAAGGAACAAGATCTTCATGTCTATAAATCAGTCTAGATTGGAATGCATAGAAAGAACTGTTTGCAGAAAAATGCAAGTGAAGTCTGTGTTGTGTGATTATTTTATTAGGTTTATAATGCTGTTTAGCAAATGTTTTTTGTTCATTTAACTTAGTTTAATTATATATTCTGTGTTGTGTGATTATTTTATTAAGTTTATAATGCTGTTTAGCATTTAAATTCTTCATTTCAAAGCTTTAAAAATAATGTATTAGGTGGTGTTATGACAATTTTGAGAGGGGCCTGGAACCTATCTCCCTCACTTCCCATTGACTTACATTATAAACTGGGTTTCAGTTTACAACAGTTTTGATTTACAACTATTCCTTCTGGAACCTAACCCCGGCGTAAACTGAGGGCTACCTGTATATATATATATATATATATATATATATATATATATATAAACCTGTATATACTAATATAGAAATATAGGTATAGAAATATATTTTACATCAAAATAATTATATTTATATAAATATATATTTAAATTAAAAAGAAAACTTTCTTCTATGTGAAGAACATTGGAATGTAATGTATTCATAACTACCTTTGGCTTAAGCGGTGTTAGTCTAATGTGGCGTCAAATTAGAGCACAAGCAATGTGTTGTTTTTTTTAACAGCAACCCCCATTAAAAGTCTATGGGAGAAGAAGTTAGTGTGGTCACAATATCTGAAGACCTTAAGTTAACGCACATTGGATCTTGGCTTGCACACTAACATTTTCCTTTCAACTTGTAATAAGCGCACTAACCTGCCCGTGTTAAAACTTTACTTTTAGCACAGTTAATGTGTGAGCAAAAGTAAGTTGTTGTGCCACTTGTAATCTAGACCGATGTAGGATTGTAATGTAGTTTTGATCTTGTCTACAACTGAATTACAAGGCATACTTATTCAATTAGACTGTGTGCACATTGTTTTATAGAACATCTTACCGCCTGTCAATCAGACCTAGCCTGAAGATTACAGAAAAAACATGGGCCCAAAGACCATGAAAGAATACACAAATAGCACTCTTGTAGTCCTCTGTCACATACTATGTATGTATGTTAAATAGAAGGATGGAGTACCAAATGGTAAGGGGAGTACGCTTGAATAATTAAAACATAACTTTTATTAATTACGCAAAAAAACAGGAGATAAAATAAAGGGATTTGCAATTAAAAACAGTAGCTACCTGGGGAGTGATAAATCATATATCTTTTATCACTATAATGTCAAAATGTGACAGTTCGCGGTTGTTGTGTAAATGGGGTATATACAATTAAATATAAAGTATACTGACACTCTGCAATTCCAAGGTTAACACCTTTACTCCGTGCTTATTGTATGCACATTAGAGTAGATTATTTTATTTGTGTTAATCGCAGGTTTGTTGCAGAGTAAGAATAATCCCAGTTATTAGTTTGTTACCCCAAGATACCTTGTAAGTATTGGAATTTTTAATAATATAGAGCATATACTTGAGGGCATGAAATGAGTTGTTGATTCAACAGCCAGTGTGCTTGATGCATACTTGAGTATTCATTTTTGTCTGTATATTATTACTCAGACTGCAATGTAATACCTTGACCAAGGATAGTATATATAACTGATCCTATGTTTATTACGCGATTGGTTCAAATCACTTTTTCTTCATATGTAGTGATTATCAGATAGAGTTAATAATTCACCATTTATAATACTTTGTTTAGTAAGGTAAGTATTGATAACTCTACTGAACCTACTGGAAAGATAGATTTGTGTATATACCACCCAGAGCACTTGCCAGCAAGAGTCTTACAGACAGCTTCAATTTGCTACATATATGTTATAGTTGCCACAAAGTTTCATTACTTAAACAAAAGTTTGTGTCTGCTTCTGTTCGCTGAGTCTGCTGTCTGCGTGATTGTAACACTGACTCTAGCTGTTTGTTTTTGCTGTTATAACGTTAATAGTTAAATTCAATCATGGATGTGTATATCTAAGGTTATTATTTATACTTGTCCTCAGATTTTAACAGTGTATGTTACAGCTAAATAAGTATACCGTGTATACAGTTTTATCTTGCTGTTGTGAACCCTAAGGTTATAACCGTTATAAGAGTTCAGTTAACTGAATCTACAGCAGGAGTAATTGTATTGCTAACTCACAGCTGTGTTGCTTGTATCTGTGTGGTTGGTGCAGCAGTTAAGAAGTTTCTATGCAGATTATCTGCAGCAATATTTGTCTAATAACTTTGCTTACCCACCAGGGGGTCGATCCGATAAAAATCGTCGCCCGCAAAAGTCGGCGACGTCAATATTTGCGCGGGTTTGGTATCCTATATAGGGCGTAACCTAGAAGTTAGCCGCGTATATTTCTGCCGTCGCCCGTAGTTTTTTGGGCCATAGGCAGGTATACCAAACCCGCGCAGTTTGGTATCCAATATACAGCGTAAGGACTTACGTGGCGAAAATGGAGAAATCTTACTCCATTTCACCTCGCCACAAAAAGCAGCCGTAAGAAGCCTTACGCTGACTATTGGAGCCCCGTAACTCCCTAAACTGGCTGCTAAAATAAACCCAACACCTAACGCATGCGCAATGTCTATCTCCCTGTCAACCGCGATCTGCTAAAATAAACCTAACACCTAACGCATGCGCAATGTCTATGTCCCTGTCAACCGCGATCCCCCGCCGCAATCCATAATAAAGTATTTAACCCCTAAACCGTCGCCATCTACATAAACTAACCCCCTACTGTGAGCCCCTAAAACCACCACCATCTAACTGATTTATCCCCTAATGTGAACCCCTTACACCGCCGCCATCTATATTAAAATTATTAACCCCTAATTTAATCTACCTACCCCGCCGCTAGCTATATTATCTATATTAACCCTAAGTATATTATAGTTAATATAGTTATTACATTATATATATTAACTATATTAACCCTAATTATATTAGGGTTAATATAGTTACTATAGTATTTATATAAACTATATTAACTCTATCTAACCCTAACACCCCTAACTACTAAATTCTTATTAAATAAATCTAATTCATATTATAAACTAAAATATTCCTATTTAAATCTAAATACTTACCTATAAAATAAACCCTAAGATAGCTACAATGTAATTAATAATTACATTATAGCTATGTTAGGGTTTATATTTATTTTACAGGTAAATTGTTAATTATTTTAACTAGGTATAATAGCTATTAAATAGTTATTACCTATTTAATAGCTACCTAGTTAAAATAATTACCCAATTACCTGTAAAATAAATCCTAACCTAAGTTACAAATACACCTACACTATCAATAAATTAAAGAAACTACAAATATCTATCTAAAAATACAATTAAATAAACTAAACTAAATTACAAAAAAAAAAAAAACACTAAATTACAAAAAATAAAAAAAAGATTACAAGATTTTTAAGCTAATTAAACCTATTCTAAGCCCCCTGAAGATCTCCCTACCTTGTATTCACCCCGCCGGGCAGAACTCCTCATCCGATCCGGGCGATGTCTTCCAGCAAGCGGCAGTGAAGTCTTCTTCCATCCGGGCGATGTCTTGAAGCAAGCGGCAGAGAGTCTTCTTCCATCGGCGATGTCTTCAAGCAAATCGGCATCTTCAATCTTCTTTGTTCGCTCCTCCGCCGCGGAGCATCCATCCGGCACGACGACTTCCCGACGAATGAGGTTCCTTTAAATGACGTCATCCAAGATGGCGTCCGCCGAATTCTGATTGGCTGATAGGATTCTATCAGCCAATCGGTATTAAGGTAGAAAAATCTGATTGGCTGATTGAATCAGCCAATCAGATTCAAGTTCAATCCGATTGGCTGATTGGTTCAGCGTGGTGAATACAAGGTAGGGAGATCTTCAGTGGGGGTAGTGTTAGGTTTATTTAAGGGGGGTTTGGGTTAGATTAGGGGTATGTGGGTGGTGGGTTGTAATGTTGGGGGGTGGTATTTTGTTTGTTTTTTGCAGGCAAAAGAGCAGTTTTCTTTGGGGCATGCCCCCATAAAAGGCCCTTTTAAGGGCTGGTAAGGTAAAAGAGCTTTGAACTTTTTTTTAATTTAGCATAGGGTAGGGATTTTTTTTATTTTGGGGGTTTATTATTTTATTAGGGGGCTTAGAATAGGTGTAATTAGCTTAAAAATCTTGTAATCTTTTTTTATTTTTTGTAATTTAGTGTTTGTTTTTTTTTGTAATTTAGTTTAGTTTATTTAATTGTATTTTTAGATAGATATTTGTAGTTTCTTTAATTTATTGATAGTGTAGGTGTATTTGTAACTTAGGTTAGGATTTATTTACAGGTAATTGGGTAATTATTTTAACTAGGTAGCTATTAAATAGGTAATAATTATTTAATAGCTATTATACCTAGTTAAAATAATTAACAATTTACCTGTAAAATAAATATAAACCCTAACATAGCTATAATGTAATTATTAATTACATTGTAGCTATCTTATGGTTTATTTTATAGGTAAGTATTTAGATTTAAATAGGAATATTTTAATTAATAATATTAATATTAGATTTATTTTAATAAGAGTTTAGTTAGGATGTTAGAGTTAGATAGGGTTATTATACTTAATATATATATATAATATAATATAATAACGATATTAACTATATGAACCCTAATATAATTAGAGTTAATATAGTTAATATATATAATATAATAACTATATTAACTATATTAACCCTAATATAATTAGGGTTAATATAGTTAATATAGCTGGCGGCGGTGTAGGGGGATTAGATTAGGGGTTAATACATTTATTATAGGTGGCCCGCGGTGTAGGGGGATGTAGATTGTAGGCAAAAGAGCAGTTTACTTTGTGACAAAGCCCCGCCAAAAGCCCTTTTAAGGGCTGGCAAAAGAGCTGTTACTTTGGGGCATGCCCCGCAAAAAGCCCTTTTAAGGGCTGGCAAAAGAGCTGTTACTTTGGGGCAATGCCACGCAAAAAGCCCTTTTCAGGGCTATTTGTAGGGTTAGACTTAGGTTTAGTGGTAGGGATAGTTTAGTATTTTAGGGGTTAAATAATTTAATATAGATGGCGGCGGGGTAGGGGGATTAGATTAGGGGTTAATAATTTTAAAATAGATAGCGGCGGGGTAGGGGCTCACTTTAGGGGGTAGGTAAGGTAGATGGCGGCGGTGTTAGGGGCTCACTTTAGGGGGTTATAGATTTAATATAGCTGGCGGCAGTTTAGGGGGTTAATAACTTTATTAGGTAGCGGCGGGCTCCGGGAGCGGCAGTTTAGGGGTTAATACATATTTTATTGTTAGGCTAGTGAGGGGGGGATAGCGGATAGAGGGTTAGACGTGTCGGGCTATGTTAGGGAGGCGTGTTAGACTTGTCGGGCTATGTTAGGGAGGCGTGTTAGACAGTGCGGGTGATTTAGACTTTAGTCAGGTTTTGTAGGCGCCGGCAGTTTCTAACGTGCCGCAAGTCACTGGCGACACCAGAAATTTGTACTTGCGCAGATTTCTGGACATCGCTGGTTTATCCGACTTACGGCATGTTAGCATCTGACGGCGCCATATATGGGATAGCTCGAGTTGCGAGCTGAAACTGCGGGCGACGCGGGTTCCCTCGCTTGCGCCGCAAACTACGATCTATATCGGATCGCGCCCCAGAATTGAGCATTGCTCTGTTAATAAGTTTTCAGTTATTTTGCAAGTACAGCCTGTGTGTATAGCTGCGCTGCTGATATTTAGCTGCTAAATATCAGCAGCGCAGCTATACACACAGGCTGTACTTGCAAAATAACTGAATACTTATTAACAGAGCAATGCTCAATTCTGGTGGGTAAGCAAAGTTATTAGACAAATATTGCTGCAGATAATCTGCATAGAAACTTCTTAACTGCTGCACCAACCACACAGATACAAGCAACACAGCTGTGAGTTAGCAATACAATTACTCCTGCTGTAGATTCAGTTAACTGAACTCTTATAACGGTTATAACCTTAGGGTTCACAACAGCAAGATAAAACTGTATACACGGTATACTTATTTAGCTGTAACATACACTGTTAAAATCTGAGGACAAGTATAAATAATAACCTTAGATATACACATCCATGATTGAATTTAACTATTAACGTTATAACAGCAAAAACAAACAGCTAGAGTCAGTGTTACAATCACGCAGACAGCATACTCAGCGAACAGAAGCAGACACAAACTTTTGTTTAAGTAATGAAACTTTGTGGCAACTATAACATATATGTAACAAATTGAAGCTGTCTATAAGACTCTTGCTGGCAAGTGCTCTGGGTGGTATATACACAAATCTATCTTTCCAGTAGGTTCAGTAGAGTTATCAATACTTACCTTACTAAACAAAGTATTATAAATGGTGAATTATTAACTCTATCTGATAATCACTACATATGAAGAAAAAGTGATTTGAACCAATCGCCTAATAAACATAGGATCAGTTATATATACTATCCTTGGTCAAGGTATTACATTGCAGTCTGAGTAATAATATACAGACAAAAAATGAATACTCAAGTATGCATCAAGCACACTGACTGTTGAATCAACAACTCATTTCATGCCCTCAAGTATATGCTCTATATTATTAAAAATTCCAATACTTACAAGGTATCTTGGGGTAACAAACTAATAACTGGGATTATTCTTACTCTGCAACAAACCTGTGATTAACACAAATAAAATAATCTACTCTAATGTGCATACAATAAGCACGGAGTAAATGTGTTATCCTCTGAATTGCAGAGGGTCAGTATACTTTATATTTAATTGTATATACCCCATTTACACAACAACCGCAAACTGTCACATTTTGACATTATAGTGATAAAAGACATATGATTTATCACTCCCCAGGTAGCTACTGTTTTTAATTGCACATCCCTTTATTTTATCTCCTGTTTTTTTGCGTAATTAATAAAAGTTATGTTTTTTTTTTTTAAATATATTTTTTATTGAGGTTTTACAAAACAAATATATAGCAAAAATCGCCTGTTAACAACATAGATGAAAAATACAATTGAGATTGAGTAAGTTATTCCAAAACTTATAACAAATACAAAAGCAAGCTAATGGAACCTCGATTTTATGATATATAGCGTATATAACTGTCCAATCAGGAACCTACTCCTAGGCTGTACGGCCTCTGAAAATAGAAAACTGGTGGACAAATAGATATCTTTTTAATAGGTGTAACAATATGAGGGAGGGGGGGGGGGTATTCAGCGGGTTAGCACCGCTTGTCAAATGTAGGGGTATGTGGGTGTGGGAGGGCGGAGCCAGATAGAAGGGCAACAGCAAAAATTTAATGGAATCTCTTAAAGTTGCCTAAGGGTTAGGAGTGGATCCGAAATTCAACTTAGAACATATGGTTTTTAGCATCTGAGAGTACCGGGGTATATAGAAGCATTTAAGTGTTAGGGGGGAGCCGGGGTGTAAGTTAATGTTGTACATATAGGGTGTGTAATCCATTGAAGGGTAGTAGATGTGGCCTGCACTAGTTGCCAAGTTTAGGAGAGGTAGGAGGACGGGTTAGAAAATACTTATTTGGGCTTAAAGAGAGAGGTTGTGAGGAGTGGGCTAAAAATAGCTGTAATAAAGTAAGTTAGAGTAAGATGTCTATGTTTACTGGTAACCTTGTCATACAAAATACAATTGTTGCGAGATATACTATCTACAAAAATAACCATGTCAATAATATACTATAATACTAGAAATCATACTAGGAATAGTGCAGAGGCTACTCAAACTCGTTCCTTACGGGAACTAACTGTATTAGGTATCAAAACGTTTCAAATAATCTGGTATTTATAAATTAAAAGACACTATAGGCATGTTCCATTTACTTGGAATTATCTCAATATAAAACAGTTCTTCTTGAAATATAGAGGTGAGATGTGGGTTAGGCGTTTCGGCCTATCAGATTTAGGGCATCCAGCAATAACTGCATACATATATCAGGTTCTCATCTATAAACCCTACCTGGGAGACTACTATCTAAAATTTCACTTCAAGGCATATGGTGTTAGGCATATGTACATTTTGATAAGACCGGTTAATCTATACTTAGGTGTTTGTTAGTTTTTCCCCTAGGTTACTGATACTCAAAATAAGGTGTAGTGAAATATACAAGCTAGCTAAAGCATATGTGTGGAAACATCATAGATAGGGGGTGTCAATAAGCCACATAAAAACATAAACAAGGGGAAGTAACTCTGTGGGGGGGAGTGCCCTATAAGCTCACAAAAGGTGGCATCGTAAGGAAACTGAGCCTCCTATACATATTTAGGGTATAATAGATTTAGAGCAGATGGCAAGGTGATTCGCCATTATACAACTTTAGGATTAATATAACCAGTTAAAGTATAGAATGAAGGTGAGCCCTAAGAGAAACTTACAAATATTAGCAGCAAACAATCTGGTGCCTAACATGCAGCTACATACGGTGGTTACCTTTACTAAAATTGCCCTACTCTGATACCTCCATGGAACCATCAATTTAAACCTAATACATAGGTAATGTCTGTAGGGTGGTTTTCAGCATGTGTACATCAGGTATGAAACAGAATGCCTTCATAGTACAAAGAGAACAGGAGCTACACTGCACAATATCTACAAACCATAAGAATATGAAAGGAATAGAGAGCTAAGGATTATGTTGCAGACCTTCACTATATAATTAATAAACATAAATTCTGTAGCTAAAATCTCATTTTATTTTACAGAAAATTTTAGTGGTTCATTAATATCCTTGGGATTGTATTCTCCTAGCGAAATGGTGCGTCTAAGGTAAGCATCTATATATTCCCATTGTTATGAGTAAGTGGTAGGAGGCTGAGCATAATTTTGTATGTGGAGGATCACTTCCTTTATAAACCGAATTAACTACCATATTTACTTGAGAAGGGGAGAGGATATTAACTGTGTGTCAGGACACGCTTACCCCTACAAGTATATAAACTATTAGTAAACTATAGGTAGACATGGTTAAACAGACCCAAACAATAAAATTTACACATCGCCCATTTGGGTAAAATTTCACTCACAGCAGGAAATATCTCATAGTGATTAAAAGTGGGGAGATGGGGAGTGAGGCCAACTGCTAGGTCATTTACTTTAGTGTATACAGTAAATATGTACTTATCCCATCTAGGTAATAGTCTATAGTAGTAATAGTAAATATTAAGACCTGCTTTACATAGGGTGGTCATTGGGCTCTAATTTTATAGGTATTCAGAGATTTAGATGTAGACCTCAGGCAGTTTTAATAACCTTCTGTAACTTATTTATCAGACATCAAGATTGCCATTTTAGGTAAAATTTCACACACAACAGAGAGCAGATGCTGTTGAATATAGAGAGCAGGCAATGAGAGATACAGAAACAAAAAGCATACCATAGGCTCAGATTACAAATATGTAAATATGCAATTAACAATATAATGGGCCTAAAGTTGTGGGCAACATATTAAAACAATCAACATTGAATTAAAGGGTTAAGGCAAAGCAGTCCTCAGATCCTAAATGGTGAGAAAAAAAATAAATATATAACATCTATAATAGTGAGAGTGTCTTATAGCGCTTCCTCATGCTAAGTCCACAAATAGAGCCGGGTGTGTGCAGTTAATGTCCCCAAATCACACCGAAGTAATAAGCTAACAGATCATCAGTGCGCAATGAGGAACTGCATGGGGTACTGGAACGTTACCCAATTCCACTTCTAGAGGCGGTAGTCACCCCACGACTAAAGTCATGTCCAGGGGCTGAGCAAGGTATGGTAGAATATTGCCGGGGAAGACCTAAGTGTAATCTTGCTACCCGGGTGGAGGATGCTTGGTGAGTATATGGGATTGAGAGCACGTCTATACCTGCTAAGGAGGATCCCATGAGGTACTGCTGTACGGGTGCTAGTCCCCTGCTAGAGACACATGTTGCATAGTCCGAAGGGTAAGGGGTACCACCCGCCCTTGTACATAGAAGCATTGGTACAATCTGTAGGAGACTGCGAGCCGCGTCGCAGCTAGCCTCCGCTGCCAGAGTAAAAGCCCCTAGGAGCGTCTGCCGATTGGGTCCCTGTTCCTCTAATGTATGTCCCTTTAATGTGGGCGAGGTGCGAGCGAGCTCTGGAACTCGACCACCATCTGCATCTGGAGAGACAGGGAGTGCAATTGTTTTCCCCAACGTTGCCGGTAAGGTGAGCGGTAAGCACCGCTCCTCATGATCTGTAAGGTATAGGTCAGGGCTAGCGGGCTGTTCCATTTCCTCACTTAGTTGCACCGAGTCCGGTGTTTTAGGAAGGCTCGAGGTAGCTAAAGGGTCATGCCCCAGAAGCGTGTCACAATCAGCCCGCGAAGTAGCACCTTCATCTTCACCAATAAAGCCCAACGGAGGAGGATGGGCAAGTGTGACAGGCTGAATTATTCGAGGTAGGTCCATCCACGTGGCTCCAAGCTTTTCGCTATAAAGGGTATGGTAGGACGGTCCCCTCACCTCCGACTTTAGAGTAGCCGATAGGTCTAGGAAACAGCTAGTTAGCTGCCGGTCCAGGTCCCGGAGCAAAGTGTATAGTGACTCCAGAGTCTCTGCCATATTGATAGTAACCTCAAGGTCCGGTTAAGGTCTATATTAGAGAGAGTAGGCCCTTTTAACTGCTGTGCAGAGAAGTGGTTAATTTTCAAGCTGTAAGCAAGTTTTAGCTCCGGCAAGTTATCCTTAATCTAAGGATTAGATAAACGGCATCCCTGTGTCATTAAATCAGTTTTTTCTAAGAATAAAGATAATTTTTTAGAGTTAGGCCTGGGAGCTCCAGATTAGCACGTCCAGTCATCTAGGCTGCTGGCTCCGCCCCCCATAAAAGTTATGTTTTAATTATTCACGCGTACTCCCCTTACCATTTGGTACTCCATCCTTCTATTTAACATACATACATAGTATGTGACAGAGGACTACAAGAGTGCTATTTGTGTATTCTTTCATGGTCTTTGGGCCCATGTTTTTTCTGTAATATAAATAATACACAGCACCATCTACCCTATGGTTATACTAAATAGAAACCAGCAACTAAGATAGGGTGTAGTCACAAGAATCAATAAGGCAGTGCCATTGCAATCCTCTCGTGCTTTCCACTAGCCTGAAGATTATTGGCTAAGTGGGTGGGTGAATCTAAGTGGGCTCCGACTGTGATGCCGGAAGAGGTTTTATATAAACATGATGTTTTGCACACAGATATTATGCTTGCAAGTATTTTAGTTAAAGGTCATCAAAGTGTGTCACCATGTGTTTTAAATATATTTAGAATTAAGTTAGATATTGAATCTGTTTTATATTGTTTATATATGTGCTTTGTAAAATGTGTCATTCTTGGTCAATAGTTCAGCTAAAATGCTATTGGCCTTTAGAACATCTGGATGAGCCTATGAACACTAAATATGGGCAGCTTCCACTTGATAGAATACACCTCACGAAGGGGCGGGACCTTAAAACATGCAGTGTTTGTAATACGAGTCTGGTCAAGCAAGTGTTGTTGCTTTGTTTAAAGTTATCTTTAATAATTATAGCATATTGTTTTTATTATATGCATTGTGTGCATATTTTATTTTACCTGCGATGCTGTTGTTAACAAATTAATACATATGGTTTGTATGGGACATTCTCTGTCCAGAATATGCATGTTTAACAGATTCACAGTATAACTATTAAATAATTTGATGTATAAAAATATTTGATTTTGTGATTTT